>NC_086110.1:3878296-3880796 GCF_963921235.1 Mobula hypostoma
AAGCTAAGTGGGGAAGGGGTGGGGTGGGGTTGGGAGACAGAGGTAGGTGGGTGAAAGGTGGAGGTAGATGAATACAGATGGTTGGAGCAAGGTATTGAGAGGTTGGTGTCGGGGGAGACAGAAATGAGTGTTTATTTTAATTTATTCATTTACGGGATGTGGTGTTGCCAGCTAGGCCAGCATTTATTGCCCATCCCTAGTTTCCCTCGAGAAGGTGGTGATGAGCTGCCTTCTTGAACCGCTGCAGTCTCTGAGGTGTAGGTGTACCCACAGAGCTGTTAGGGAGGGAATTCCATGATCTTGAGCCAAGAAAGAATGGCAATATGTTTCCAAGTCAGGATGGTGAGTGACTTGGAGGAGGATTTCCAAGTGGTGGTGTTCCCAGGTATCTGCTGTTCTCTCCTTCTAGATGGTACTGGTGGTGGATCTGGAAGGTGCTGCCTTAGGAACTTTGGTCTGTTGTTGCAATGCATCTTGTAGACAGTACACACTGCTGTAACTGTTCATCAATGGTGGAGGGATTGGATGCCTGTGGAAGGGGTACCAATCAAGTGAACTGCCTTGTACTGGATGGTGTCGAGCTTCTTGAGTGTTGATAGAGCTGCACTCACCCAGGTGAGTGGCAAGTATTCCATTACACTCCTGTCCTGAGCCTTGTAGATGGTGGACAGGCTTTGGGGAGTCAGGAGGTGAGTTGCACGCCCCAGGATTCCTAGGCTTGGAGCTGCTCTGGTAGCCACGATGCTTATATGGCTAGACCAGTTCAGCTTCCTGCCAATCGTAATCCCCAGGATGTTGATAGTAGGGATTCAGTGACACCACTGAATGTCAAGGGACGATGGTTAGAGCCTCTCTTGTTGGAGACAGTCATTGCCTGGCACTGGCGGGGCTCGAATGTCACTTGCCACTGGTCAGTCCAAGCCTGGATATTGTCCAGGTCCTGCTCCATTTGGGTATGAATGGCTTCACTTTCTCAGGAGTCACGAATGGTGCAAAACATTTCGTAGTCATCTGCAAACATCCCCACTCCTGACCTTATGACGGAAGGAAGGTCAGTAATGAAACAGCTGAAGATGATTGTCCTGAGACACTTCCCTGAGGAACTCCCGCAGTGATGTCCTGAGGATGAGATGATTGACCTCCAACCACCACAACCATCGTCCTTTGTGTCAGCTGTGATTCCAACCAGCAGAGACTTTTCTCCCTAATTCCCATTGACTCCATTTTAGCTGGGGCATACTTATGTCATACTCTGTCAAATGCTGCCTTGATGTCGAGAGCTATCACTCTCACCTCACCTCTGGTATTTAGCTCTTTGGTCCATGTTTGGACCAAGGAGTTGATGAGATCAGGAGCCTTGTTGGAACCCAAAGTGGGCATCCATTAGCAGGTTACTGCCGAGTTGACACTACATGATAGCACTGTTAATGACCCCTTCTGTTACTTGGTAATGATTGAGAGAAGACTGATCGGGCGGTAATTGGCTGGGTTGGACATCCTGTTTCTTGTGTAATGGATAACTTTCCTGGATAAATTTCTTCGTTGCTGGGTAGATGCTGGTGTTGTAGCTGTACTGGAACAACTTGGCTAGTGGCGTGGCAAGTTCTGGAGCACAGATCTCCAGGGCTATTACTGGGATTTTGTCTGGGTCCATAGTCTTTGCTGTATCCAGTGTTTTCAAACATTTCTTGATATCTGAATGAGTAAATCAGATTGGCTGCATACTGACATCTGGGAAGCTGGGGATTTCTGGAGGAGGCCAAGTTGGATTATCTACTCGGCACTTCTGACTGAAGATTGTTGCGAACGTCTCAGCCTTACCTTTTGCACGGCTGTGCTGGGCTCCTCCATTATCGAGGATGGGGATAGTTGTGGAGCCTCCTCCTCCAGTGAGTTGCCTGATTGTCCACCACCAGTCACGGCTGGATGTGGCTGGACTACAGAGCGTAGATCTGATCTGTTGGTTGTGGGATCACTTAGCTCTGTCTATGACTTGCTGCTTGTCGCGTTTGGCATGCAAATAGTCCTGAATTGTGATTCTGCCTCGTGTTGAGGTATGCCTGGTGTTGATCTCGACATGCCCTCCTGAACTCTTCATTGATAAGAAGATGACTATTAGGGGAGAAGTAAAGGACAGGTAGAACCTAATGGAAGTGGGAGAGGGGAGCTGTTGAGTAAAGTATGTGGGCAGTAGGTGGACATTGGTGATGGGGTCTTGTGGGTGGGGGTATGTGTGGAAAAGGGGCTGAAGATCAATCAGACGGAGAGGAAAGGTGACATGGAATCTCAGAATCCTCTCAAATTAGAGAACTCAATGCTTGTACCATCGGGTAGCAGATCATCCAGAAAGAATAGGAGGTGTTGTTCCAGCTGATTTCTTATCTCTGGGGCAGTGCCAGCAAATCCTTTCAGCTCCCTTTCCAGGATCTTCATACCCACAATGGCAGAGAATGTGCCAGAGTGTCACTGAGGTTCTGTCTAACGGGGAACAGAGGGGAGG
>NC_086110.1:3890796-3935796 GCF_963921235.1 Mobula hypostoma
AATAGAATTTATGAAAACTATAATAGACAAACACTGAAAAACAACCAACGTGCAAAAGAAAAAACGCGCAAATAGTATTAAAAATATAAATAAATAATACTGAGAACATGTGTTGTAGAGTTCTTGAAAGAGAGCCCTTCTCCAGTCCGCGAAGCAATGCAGAACAGGCTTCCTGGACATTGGATCTCACAGTACATCTCATCCCCCAGCCCGCCTGCCAGGACAGGTAATCTCTGTTTTACTGGGGTATGAGGCCCACCTGCCAGGACAGGTAATCCCTGTCTCACTGAGGTGATTGAGACCCACCTGCCAGGACAGGTAATCCCTGTCTCACTGAAGTGATTGAGACCCACCTGCCAGGACAGGTAAACCCTGTCTCACAGGGGTGTGATTAAGACCCACCTGCAAGGACAGGTAATCTCTGTTTTACTCGGGTATGAGGCCCACCTGCCAGGACAGGTAATCCCTGTCTCACTGAGGTGATTGAGACCCACCTGCCAGGACAGGTAATCCCTGTCTCACTGAAGTGATTGAGACCCACCTGCCAGGACAGGTAAACCCTGTCTCACAGGGGTGTGATTAAGACCCACCTGCAAGGACAGGTAATCTCTGTCTCACTGGGGTGTGAGACCCACCTGCCAGGACAGGTAATTCCTGTCTCTCTGGTGTGATTGAGGCCCACCTGCCAGGACAGGTAATCCCTGTCACACTGGGGTGTGATTAAGACCCACCTGCAAGGACAGGTAATCCCTGTCTCACTGGGGTGTGAGACCCACCTGCCAGGACAGGTAATCCCTGTCTCACTGTGGTGTGAACACACATGCAGGACAGGTAATCCCTGTCTCACTGAGTTTTGATTGAGGCCCATATGCCAGGACAGGTAATCCCTGTCTCACTGGGGTATAATTGAGGCCCACCTGCCAGGACAGGTAATCCCTGTCTCACTGGGGTATGACTGAGACCCACCTGCCAGGACAGGTAATCTCTGTCTCACTGGGGTACGATTGATGCCCGCCTGCCAGGACAGGTAATCTCTGTCTCACTGGGGTATAATTGAGGCCCACCTGCCAGGACAGGTAATCCCTGTCTCTCTGATGTGATTGAGGCCCACCTGCCAGGACAGGTAATCCCTGTCTCACTGAGGTGATTGAGACCCACCTGCCAGGACAGGTAAACCCTGTCTCACGGGGGTGTGATTAAGACCCACCTGCAAGGACAGGTAATCTCTGTCTCACTGGGGTGTGAGACCCACCTGCCAGGACAGGTAATCCCTGTCACAATGGGGTGTGATTAAGACCCACCTGCAAGGACAGGTAATCCCTGTCTCACTGGGGTGTGATTAAGACCCACCTGCAAGGACAGGTAATCCCTGTCTCACTGGGGTGTGAGACCCACCTGCCAGGACAGGTAATCCCTGTCTCACTGTGGTGTGAACACACATGCAGGACAGGTAATCCCTGTCTCACTGAGTTTATTTTTGAGGCCCATATGCCAGGACAGGTAATCCCTGTCTCACTGGGGTATAATTGAGGCCCACCTGCCAGGACAGGTAATCCCTGCCTCACTGAAGTGTGAGACCCGCCTGCCAGGACAGGTAATCCCTGTCTCACTGGGGTACGATTGATGCCCGCCTGCCAGGACAGGTAATCCCTGTCTCACTGGGGTATGACTGAGACCCACCTGCCAGGACAGGTAATCTCTGTCTCACTGGGGTACGATTGATGCCCGCCTGCCAGGACAGGTATTCTCTGTCTCACTGGGGTGTGATTGAGGCATACCTGCCAGGACAGGTAATCCCTGTTTTACTGGGATGAGACACCCACCTGCCAGGACAGGTAATCCCTGTCTCACTGGGGTGAGACACCCACCTGCCAGGACAGATAATCCCTGTCTCACTGGGGTAAAATTGATGCACAATGGCCAGGACAGGTAATCCCTGTCTCACTGGGGTAAAATTGATGCACAACAGCCTGGACAGGTAATCCCTGTCTCACTGGGGTATAATTGAGGCCCACCTGCCAGGACAGGTAATCCCTGTCTCTCTGATGTGATTGAGGCCCACCTGGCAGGACAGGTAATCCCTGTCTCTCTGGTGTGATTGAGGCCCACCTGCCAGGACAGGTAACCCCTGTCTCATATGGGAGTGATTGAGACCCATCTAGCAGGACAGGTAAAACCTGTCTCACTGCGGTTAGAAGCCCACCTGCGAGGACAGGTAATCCCTGTCTCACTGGGGTGAGACACCCACCTGCCAGGACAGGTAATCCCTGTCTCACAAGACTGTGAGGCCCACCTGCCAGGACAGGTAATCCCTGTCTCACTGAGGTAAAATTGATGCACAACGGCCAGGACAGATGATCTCTGTCTCACTGGGGTGTGCGGCCCACTGGCCTGGACAGGTAATTCCTGTCTCACTGGGGTGTGCGGCCCACTGGCCTGGACAGGTAATCCCTGTCTCACTGGGATATAATTGAGGCCCACCTGCCAGGACAGGTAATCCCTGTCTCTCTGATGTGATTGAGGCCCACCTGGCAGGACAGGTAATCCCTGTCTCTCTGGTGTGATTGAGGCCCACCTGCCAGGACAGGTAATCCCTGTCTCACATGGGAGTGATTGAGACCCATCTAGCAGGACAGGTAAAACCTGTCTCACTGCAGTTAGAAGCCCACCTGCGAGGACAGGTAATCCCTGTCTCACTGGGGTGAGACACCCACCTGCCAGGACAGGTAATCCCTGTCTCACAAGAGTGTGTGGCCCACCTGCCTGGACAGGTAATCCCTGTCCCACTGGGGAATGATTGAGACTCTCCTGCCAGGACAGGTAATCCCTGTCTCACTGGGGTGTGAGACCCACCCGCCAGGACAGGTAATCCCTGTCTAACTGGGGAGTTATTGAGACTCACCTGCCAGGACAGGTAATCCCTGTCTCACGGGGGTGTGATTGAGGCCCAACTGCCAGGTCAGGTAATCCCTGTCTCACTGGGGTGTGATTCAAGCCCACCTGCCAGGACAGGTAATCCCTGTCACACTGGGGTGTGATTCAAGCCCACCTGCCAGGACAGGTAATCCCTGTCTCACTGGGGTGTGATTCAAGCCCACCTGCCAGGACAGGTAATCCCTGTCTCACTGGGGTGTGATTCAAGCCCACCTGCCAGGACAGGTAATCCCTGTCTCACTGACGCCCACCGGCTACCCTCAGCTGGTTTAGCCTGACTGTCGAAGTGGTGCTTCAGGACGTGGCCGCTGTCACGTGCGAACAGCTACTTGAATCCGCAGTTGAGAGCTGAATTTCCAGTGGGGACCAGAAGTGAATGAGCTGCCCAGAATGGAGATGATGTGCCCTTTCACTCCTCCCTGGATACCGCATCCACGCCTTACGATCTTCTGTGCCATCTTATAAATTACACAGACCTTTGCTTACGGGGCTGTTGTGGTGACCTAGTTTAACTTTGGAGCATTTTGTACAGCAATAATTGTCGTCGAGAGCCTGGGTGTGTTTACGGGCAAGCAAGGGGAGCATAAATATCTTTCTACCACCACCTTCAAAGGAGGGCGATGCTTCCCATCTGTGAAGGAACACATTTATAGGATCGCTGGTTGTGTTGCCTGTCGCTCGGTACCTGGGCTCTGGGCTCCTTGTGCTTGAAGGTGTTCTGTCTAGCGAAGCGTTAACTGTGTGAATGTCCTGCGATACAGCACAGTTACAGCAGTGTTTCACAATGTTGCATCTGTTTGGCAACTTTTGAATTCCTTTTAATTTCTGCAAAGGACGGTGGGGGTGGGAGAGGAGGGGACGGTGTAAAAATGAGGAACTACAAACACTGCTGTATTCTGCTAACCTTACCCCACCAACTCCAACCCCAGCCCAGCTCAACCCCAACCCAGCCCCAGCCCCAGCCCCAGCCCAGCCGAACTCCAGCCCAGCCCCAGCCCAGCCCAGTCCAACCCAGCCCCAGCCCAGCCCCAGCCCCAGCCCCAGCCCCAGCCCAACCCCAGCCCAGCCCCGGCCCAGCCCCGGCCCAGCCCCAGCCCAGCCCCAGCCCAGCCCCAGCCCCAGCTCCAGCCCCAGCTCAGCCCAGCCCCAGCCCCAGCCCAGCCGAACCCCAGCCCAGCCCCAGCCCAGCCCAGTCCAACCCAGCCCCAGCCCCAGCCCCAGCCCAGCCGAACCCCAGCCCAGCCCCAGCCCAGCCCCAGCCCAGCCCAGCCCCAGCCCCAGCTCAGCCCAGCCAGTGCAGAGGAAGCTCTTGAGTAAAGTGTGAAAGCTCAATAGGACCATTAAAACAAAAATGTCCCCCAGGCAATCAATGTGATCAACCATTCTATTCAAACCCCCTTCTGCCCACATACCTCTATCCACTACCCTCATCAGTAACACTTTAAACCACTGTTTCCATTCTAAATACATGCTACTGTTTATGTACATTTTGTTTCAATCTCTAACTTTCACTTTTTTATTTAACAGAATCAGGTTTATTTATAATATAACAAATATAATAATATATAATTTATATGTGCGAGGAAAATATGCGCTCTGGGTTTAATATTAAATTCACATTATTTAGTATTAGTCACTTATAAGTGACTTATAGTTGACTGATCACCTAAATTCCAGTCGTGATTAACACCACCCCCCCCCCCCCCCCGGGTTGCCAACTGTCCCGTATATTGGGCTAAATTGGTTTGTCCTGTACGGGACCACCCTTGTCCCGAATTTCCCCCGCTAAGGTAGAGCGTTCCTATGAAAACTTTCATGCCAAAATGGACTAAAGCAAAGAAGAAATTACTATTAATTTATATGGGAAAAATTTTTGAGCATTCCCAGACCCAAAAAATAACCCATCAAATCATACCAAATAACACATAAAACCTAAAATAACACCAACATATAGTAAAAGCAGGAATGATATGATAAATACACAGCCTATATAAAGTAGAAATCATTTCGTACAGTGTAGTTTCACTGAACAGAATCACCAAAACCGATTTGTAGAAAAAAATTGGCACGTACACGCATGCGTACGGCATGTATACGCACGTACGCGCATGCGCGCACTGGTGCCCGCGCAAGGCTTCATGGTCATGGTAGTCTTTCTCGGGGTAAACACAAGTGAGAAAGTTGGCAACCCTACCCCTGCCCGCGTCGGTCAGCCGGTCCGCAAGAATATTGTCAATGTTAAACCGGTCCGCGGTGCAAAAAAGGTTGGGGACCCCTGAGTTACAGAGTTGTGGCGCAAGGAAACAAACCCCTCAGGAAGCCACATTCAAATCCGTCCATTCCCCACCTACCCCCACCAAGTCAACCAACTCCATCCCCTCAGCCTCATAGTTTTAAAAGACTCTTTACGGCAGTGTGTGATAAATGGAGAGTGCCAGGGGTTTTGTCTCCAGGTTAATGAAAGGCCTCTTCCTCCATCTCGCAGACATCAGCTTCTGTCAACCCCAGACTTTACAGAAATAATCTCAGACTCCAGCTGGTGTTCCTGACGTAGGTCAGGTACTAGTTGTCTCTAGGTACGCAGTAGATAAAATCAAAGGCCAGCCTTGCAGCACAATGCACACAGGAAGAGCATCAAGTCAAAGAAATGCAATAAGTTTACATGTAATAGCAAGTGTTGGATCAGGTAACCTTCCAGAGGGTGAGATGTACAATCCGATTCATTCTTCTTCCTTTGCAACCAAGTGATAATTTTATTACAAACAAGAGAAAATCTGCGGATGCTGGAAATCCAAGCAGCACACACAAAATGCTGGATTCAGCTCGAGACCTCGACTGTACTCTTTTCCACAGATGCTGCCCAGCCTGCTGAGTTCTACCAGTGTTTTGTCTGTGTTGCTTGGTAATTTTATTCTTCTTCCTCCTTCATCCCAAGTTATTTTTTTCCGACTGAGCCAGCTGGCTCGTAGAATCGTACAGCCTGGAAGTACACCTTTCACCCAACATGCCTGTCAAGGCTCTTCCCCTTTTCCTCCCGTTTGCCAACATCTCTCGATTATAATCTGTCGGTCTTTTGCATTCCAAGGAACAGGGTCCTAGCCAGCCCAGCCTTTCCCTAGGGACTTTCCTTCAGGTCCTGGCAACCCCCTTGTAAATCTCCTCCGGAATCTTTTCAGCTTGTGGTAAACCATGTGTATAGGTTGTAACCGGGTTACCTGTCTGGACAGGCCCCTCTGCTGACTGCCCCTGTGGCTCCTCCCACAGAGCCCTGAATAAAGGCAATTGTGCCACTGCTCCTCCCTCAGTCCAGGGCAGATAGTCAGCATGGACGAGACCCATTTTACTGCTAATAAAAGCCTTTCGGTATTTACTCTACTTCCAGTCTTTTGGAGTAATTGATAGTTCATCAATTTTATTAACAGTAATTTTAAAGCATGGAACACATCCTGAGACCTCGACCCGCAAACACCTGAAACCGGAAACGCTTTCGAACTCTGGCTGGCCTGCTTCGAATCATACCTGGAGGAGATTGAAGTGACCAAGTCTGCCGCGAGGCGCAGGGTTCTCCTCTCCAGGGTCAGTCCACAGGTCTACTCGATGATCAGAGACCAGCCGAGCTACGACGGCACGATAAGCGCCCTCAGAAGACAATACCTGTGGCCGGTAAGCACCGTCTATGCGCGACATCGCTTAGCGACGCGGCAGCAGCGGCCCGGAGAGTCGAGCGCTGAGTTCGTCCGGGCCCTACAGACACTCGTGGGGCCCTGCGATTGCCGGGGGCTGACGGCCGAACAGCATGCGGAGCTCCTAGTGAGAGACGCCTTCATCACGGGGACCAGGTCAGTGTGTGTGCGCCAGCGGCTGCTGGACCACGCCGATCTTACCTTATGTTCGGCCATCGAGCTGGCCGACATGCTGGAGGCCGCTCTGCACAATTCTGAGGCTCTCCAGGCACGCGATCTCCCGACGGCCTCGTAGATGCTGCAGACCCTGCAACCCACCGGCGAATCGACCACGGCTGCTGCCAGTCACAAGTCCATGAAGTGTTACTTCTGCGGACTCGAGAAGCACCCCCGGAAACGCTGCCTGGCCTGAGAAGCTACCTGCTCCAGCTGCGGAAAGAAGGGCCACTTCGCTGAGGCCTGTAAGTCCAAACCACGAGCAGGATCGAGCAGCACCGTGTGCGAGGCATGGGATCACCATCTTGCCTGCACGCCGCCACCATGTGCGAGACATGGGGGCAGCCATCTTGGTCGGCACCACCTCGTACCGCCTACGACACATGGGTGTTCACGAGGCACCCCACCGCACCGGACCAAGACAGCGACTTAACTCTGGCCTCCATGACCCTCAACCAAAGCGCTCCCCACCAGCTCGCAAGGTCAATGATGGACATCCTGGTGGAGGGGCACAGGACAAGCTGCCTGTTTGACACGGGCAGCACGGAGAGTTTTATCCACCCGGATACGGTGCAGCGTTGCGGATTCGCGATGCAGCCGGTAAGTCGGAGGGTCACCATGGCTTCCGGGTCGCATACAACAGACACCCGGGGGGGTTGTGTAGCGACACTAGTGGTGCAGGGCACAGAATATCGGGACTTTACGTTACTGGTTATGCCTCACTGTGTGCCCCTGTGCTGTTGGGGTTGGACTTCCAGAGCCACCTGAAAAGCGTGACAATGAAGTATGATGGGCCCCTCCCGCCAATTACTGTCATAAATCCCCTGTTTTGTAGAGATATGTCACGTACCCGCTACTGACCACACAACACACCGACCCGCGCATCCCACCCAACATCATGCCAACTGCCCACTACCGACACCACTTGCGGCCTCTCCACCCTCAGGATCCCTCCCCCACCGCTGTTCGCCAACCTGACCCCCGACTGTAAACCTGTGGCAACTAAAAGCAGGAGGTACACCGCGGGGGACAGAGCTTTCATTAAGTCGGAGGTGCAGCGGCTGCTCAGGGAGGGGGTCATTGAGGCAAGCACAAGTCCTTGGAGGGCGCAGGTGGTGGTTGTTCGGAACGGGGAGAAGAATAGGATAGTCGTGGACTATAGCCAGACCATCAATAGGTTCAGGCAGCTCGACGTGTACCCTCTACCCCGCATCGCGGATATGGTCAATCAGATAGCACAGTACAAGGTGTACTCGACCATAGACCAAAATCCGCTTACCATCAGCTCCCCATCCGCCGGGAGGACCGCCCTTACACTGCCTTCGAGGCAGACGGCAGGCTTTATCAATTCCTGCGCGTCCCCTTTGGTGTCACGAATGGTGTATCTGTCTTCCAGAGGGCAATGGACCAGATGGTGGACCAGTGCCAACTGAAGGCCACGTTCCCATATCTGGATAACATCACCATCTGTAGTCACGACCGGCAGGATCACGACAACAACCTCCAAAAATTTCTCCAAACGGCCAAAGCTTTCGATCTCACCTACAACAAGGACAAGTGTGTATTTGGGACCACCCGACTTGCTATCCTTGGGTGTGTCATGGAGTCATTGGCCCTGACCCCGACCATATGCGCCCCCTGTTGGAACTCCCTCTTCCCAATACCGTCAGAGCCCTCAGAAGGTGCCTGGGCTTCTTTTCATATTACGCCCAATGGGTCTCTAACTACGCAGACAAGGCCCGCCCCCTGGTAAAGTCCACCACATTCCCCGTCTCTGCCGAGGCCCGCACGGCCTTCAACCGCATAAAAGGGGACATTGCCAAAGCAGCAATGCATGCGGTGGATGAGGCCATTCCCTTCCAAGTAGAGAGTGACGCCTCCGACTTTGCGCTGGCTGCTACCCTCAACCAGGCAGGAAGACCAGTGGCGTTCTTCTCCCGTACCCTTCAAGGCCCTGAAATTCGGCACTCTGCGGTAGAGAAAGAGGCCCAGGCCATAGTGGAAGCTATAAGGCACTGGAGGCACTATCTTGCTGGCAAAAGGTTCACCCTGCTAACTGACCAGCGCTCAGTCGCATTCATGTCTAATAATCAGCAGCGGAGCAAAATCAAAAATGATAAAATTCAGAGGTGGGGAATCAAATTCTCCACCTACAACTATGACATCATGTACAGGCCTGGGAAGCTCAACGAGCCCTCCGATGCCCTATCCCGGGGAACATGCGCCAGCGCGCAGATCGACCGGCTATACGCCCTACATGTAGATCTTTACCACCGGGGGGTCACCCGGCTTTTCCACTTGTGAAAGCCCGGAACCTGCCTTACTCCCTTGAGGAGATCAGGATGATGACCAGGGACTGCCAGGTCTGCGCAGAGTGCAAACCGCACTTCTACCCACCCGAAAAGGCACCACTCATCAAGGCCACCCGCCCCTTTGAGCGACTGAGTGTTGACTTTAAGGGCCCCCTTCCCTCCACCGACCGCAATGTACTTCCTTAACGTAATTGATGAGTACTCGCGGTTCCCCTTCGCCATCCCCTGCCCCGACACCACTACCAGGTCAGTTATAAAAGCCCTGCACAAGCTCTTCACTCTGTTCGGATACCCATGCTATATCCACAGTCAGCAGAGGGGTGTGTCCAGGCATGTTCAGACAGGTAATCCAGTTACAACCCGTATACGTGGTTTACCACACAGCTTAATGGCAAAGTTCCTACAGCAGGGTGACTGGAGTTGAACACAGTGTTCAAATGTCTTGTACAACAGCAACTTTCCAATTTATGTAGTCAGAGCTCCAGCAGACAAGGTGAAGGAGAACCCCAGAGGCTTTTACAAAAATATTAAGAGCAAGGGACAAAATCAGTCCTCCGGAAGATCACAGTGATCATCTATGCATGGACCTGAAAGAGATGGGGAGATCTTAAGTGAATTTTTTACCATCTGTATTTACTCAGGAGATGGACACAGAGTCTATAGAAGTGAAGCAAAGCAGCAGTGAGGTCACAGACCCTGTACAGATTACAGAGGAGGGGATGCTTGCTGTCTTTAGGCAAATTAGGGTGGGTAAATCCCCAGGGCCTGACATGATGTCACGTCAGACCCTGTGGGAGCCTAGTGCAGACACTGCAGGGGCCCTGGCAGAGATATTTAAAATGTCTTTAGCCACGGGTGAGGTGACAAGGGATTGCTAGTGTTCTGTTGTTTCAGAAAGGCTCTAAGAACAAGATGGGAAACTCTAGGCTGACGAGCCTGATATCAGCAGTGGGAAAGTTATTGGAAGGTATTCTGACGGACTGGGTATATAAGTATTAGAGAGACAGCTTTGATTAGGGATAGTTAACATGGGTTTGTGCATAGCAGGTCATGTCGAAGTGTTCTTCAAGAAAGTTTGCAGGAAAGTTGACTGCGTGGACTTCAGCAAGGCCTTTGACAAGGTACTACATGACAGTCAGTCACTTGACATTCAGGATGAGGTACAGGGCAATGGTACTAGACAGAGTAATAGTTTAGCACAGACTAGATGGGCTAAATGGCCTGTTGCTGTGCCATAGTTTCTATGGCTCTATGCCCTGATTCATGAAAGGCAGTGCTCCAAAGCCTTCCTCACCACCAAGAGCCTTCTCCAGGGTTTTTAATAAGATCACTTTACTGTGAAAATGCAGAGACTTACTGTAAGTACGTAATAAATCCAATACAGAATTGCCACAAACCTTAATATACTAATCTTAGCGATTATTCTAACAAAACCGTGTTGACCAAGGTCAGATACATATGCAACACTCCATAAATATGCCTTAAAAACCACCTTAACAGGGATAGAGCTCCTCTTGTCCTCGCTTTCACTCCATAGAATGTCAAATTTAACTACTGAATCTAAAAGTCAACTGATCACTTCACTAGGTCTTTGGCAAAAGAAAGTTGGTCTCATAGACTGGTCTTGAAAGCAGTCTTACCGCACAGTCTTTAACTGTTCTCACTTTGAAAATGCTGGCCTTGTCGTCATGCCTACTGAGCAGAGAGGTGACATGATGCTCACCCAGACGGATGATTGGGTGAGTGGTGCCTTATTTGTGCATCCTCCGACTCACAGTAGCCTCTCAGAGTCAAGAAAGGGAATGTTGTTTTGGGAGAGGTTCTTGCCTTGTGAATGCACTGCACTGCCCCTCCTCTGCATAAACCTGTTTTTCACCAGCAAGGATTCTAAGCTTTGCCCGGTACAGTTGCTCTGTGCTGAGAGGTTGCTCACAGTTGTTCCACCCATGGCGACGGCTGTCTTTGGCTACTTCTGTAAAAAAAAACAATGAGATTGAAAAATGCTCAAAGCACCTTATTCTGCATTTTGTTACTGCTTTTCCCTTGTACTACCTCAGTATATTGTTGTAATGAAATGATTTGTTAGGATGCATACCAAACAAAGTTTTTCACTGTACCTCAGTAAATAAGACCTTAAGATACAGGAGCAGGATTAGGCCAGTTGGCTCATCAAGTCTGCTCCACCATTGCATCATGGCTGATCCAATATTCCTCTCAGCCCCAATCTCCTGCCTTCTCACTTTATCCCTCCATGTCCCGACCGATCAAGTATCTATCAACCTCTGCCTTAAATATACATAAAGACTTGGCCTCTACAGCCACCTGTGGCAAAGAATGCCTGAGATTCACCACTTTCTAGCTGAAGGAATTCCTCCAAACCTCCCATCTAAAAGGATACCCTTCTATTCTGAGGCTGTGTCCTCTGGTCTTAGACTCTCCCACCTGAGGAAACATCCTCTCCACATCCACTCGAACAAAGCCTTTCACCATTTGATAGATTTCAATGAGGTCACCCCTCATCCTTCTGAATTCCAGTGAATACAGGCCCAGAGTCATCAAACATCCTTCATATGACAAGCCATTCAGTCCTGGAATTGCTTTTGTGAACTTCCTTTGAAGCCTCTCCAGTTTCAGCACATCCTTTCTAAGATAAGGGGCCCAAAACTGCTCACAATACAAGTGAGGCCTCACCAGTGCTTTGTAAAGTTTCTATGTTACATCTCTGTTATATTCTAGTCCTCTTGAGATGAATGCTAAAATTGCATTTGCCTTCCTTGCCACAGACTCAACCTGCAAATTAACCTTTAGGGAAATGATGAGTGAGAATAGGACTGAAGTTGTCTGTGATACAGTCAGGAAAAGTGGGCTGAAAGGAATCACTGTCTCTCAGTGACAGTCAAACCCTGCTGGAGAAAGTCAACGGAGGTAGAGGGATGGCTGACGTTTCAGGTGAAGTTCAGATATGAGATTTTCAGTCTCTTGCCTGTCCATTTCACTGTCTCTCATTTGCCTTAGACTTAACTTGGCAGCCATTTTTGTGTAGAGCTTCAAATGGCTGTGTGGTACAGACACGCTGTCCCCACACACCACACCCCTCCTCCTCATGTGGTGACTTTGAATTTGACTGGCTTCCCGTGAAACCACCAATGTGTACATCCGTTGTTACAAAGCTCAGTTTACCTCCGTTGTTACAAAGCTCAGTTTGCGTCCGTTGTTACAAAGCTCAGTTTGCTACCATCCCTGCATGAAGAGACACCTGACCTGCAGATCCAGGCCTCGCTCGCTGGAATCTTGGTGAGCGTGAACAAGATGGGCCGAGAGCCAGTTTCTCTGCTGTGTGGCTCAGAAACCAAGTCAGCTCCTTACACCAGTCCCATCCATCTGCCTGTATTTGTCCCGTCTCCCTCTAAACCTATCCGATCCCATCACCTGACCAACTGTGGCAAAAACTGTGAATGTACCCACCACCCTCTGTGTGAAACCCTGTCCCTTTAAATCCTTCCCTTCTAACTTTAGACTCTAGTTTGGGGCTCTGACCTATCTACCCTATTTACACTCCCCCCCCCCCATCATTTTATACTTTATACTTTATTGTCGCCAAACAATTGGTACCAGAACGTACAATCATCACAGTGATATTTGATTCTGCGCTTCACACTCCCTGGATTACAAATATTAAAATATTAAAAGTATTTAAAATAGTTAAAATTAGTAACTATTAAAAATTTGGATTATAAATCATAAATAGAAAATAGAAAAATGGGAAGTAAGGTAGTGCAAAAAAACCAAGAGGCAGATCCGGATATTTAGAAACATAGAAAATAGGTGCAGGAGTAGGCCATTCGGCCCTTCGAGCCTGCACCGCCATTTATTATGATCATGGCTGATCATCCAACTCAGAACCCCGCCCCAGCCTTCCCTCCATACCCCCTGACCCCTGTAGCCACAAGGGCCATATCTAACTCCCTCTTAAACATAGCCAATGACTGGCCTCAACAGTTTGTTGTGGCAGAGAATTCCACAGATTCACCACTCTCTGTGTGAAGTTGTTTTTCCTAATCTCGGTCCTAAAAGGCTTCCCCTCTATCCTCAAACTGTGACCCCTCGTTCTGGACCTCCCCAACATCGGGAACAATCTTCCTGCATCTAGCCTGTCCAATCCCTTTAGGATCTTATACGTTTCAATCAGATCCCCCCTCAATCTTCTAAATTCCAACGAGTACAAGCCCAGTTCATCCAGTCTTTCTTCATATGAAAGACCTGCCATCCCAGGAATCAATCTGGTGAACCTTCTTTGTACTCCCTCTAAGGCAAAGATGTCCTTCCTCAGATTAGGGGACCAAAACTGCACACAATACTCCAGGTGTGGTCTCACCAAGGCCTTGTACAACTGCAGTAGTACCTCCCTGCTCCTGTACTCGAATCCTCTCGCTATAAATGCCAGCATACCATTCGCCTTTTTCACCGCCTGCTGTACCTGCATGCCCACTTTCAATGACTGGTGTATAATGACACCCAGGTCTTGTTGCACCTCCCCTTTTCCTAATCGGCCACCATTCAGATAATAATCTGTTTTCCTATTTTTGCCACCAAAGTGGATAACTTCACATTTATCCACATTAAATTGCATCTGCCATGAGTTTGCCCACTCACCCAACCTATCCAAGTCACCCTGCATCCTCTTAGCATCCTCCTCACTGCTAACACTGCCACCCAGCTTCGTGTCATCCGCAAACTTGGAGATGCTGCATTTAATTCCCTCATCCAAGTCATTAATATATATTGTAAACAACTGGGGTCCCAGCACTGAGCCTTGCGGTACCCCACTAGTTACCGCCTGCCATTCTGAAAAGGTCCCGTTTATTCCCACTCTTTGCTTCCTGTCTGCTAACCAATTCTCTATCCACATCAATACCTTACCCCCAATACCGTGTGCTTTAAGTTTGCACACTAATCTCCTGTGTGGGACCTTGTCAAAAGCCTTTTGAAAATCCAAATATACCACATCCACTGGTTCTCCCCTATCCACTCTACTAGTTACATCCTCAAAAAATTCTATGAGATTCGTCAGACATGATTTTCCTTTCACAAATCCATGCTGACTTTGTCCGATCATTTCACCGCTTTCCAAATGTGCTGTTATTTGGAGGGTACGGCCCAGAACCAGGTCAGGATCCGTTCAGCAGTCTTATCACAGTTGGAAAGAAGCTGTTCCCAAATCTGGCCGTACGAGTCTTCAAGCTCCTGAACCTTCTCCCGGAGGGAAGAGGGACGAAAAGTGTGTTGGCTGGGTGGGTTGTGTCTTGATTACCCTGGCAGCACTGCT
The DNA here is from genome assembly GCF_963921235.1 of Mobula hypostoma. NCBI lineage: Eukaryota > Metazoa > Chordata > Chondrichthyes > Myliobatiformes > Myliobatidae > Mobula > Mobula hypostoma. The sequence continues at coordinate 3,905,268 of NC_086110.1, forward strand.
CCGACAGCGTGCGGTGTAAAGTGAGTCCACGGACAGATGTCCGTGTGTGATGTGCTGCACCGTGTTCATGATCTTCTGCAACTTCTTTCGGTCTTGAACAGGACAACTTCCATAGCAGGTTGTGATGCACCCTAGAAGAAAGCTTTCTACGGTGCATCTATAAAAATTAGTGAGGGTTTTAGGGGACTGGCCAAATTTCTTTAGTTTTCTCAGGAAGTAAAGGCGATGGTGGGCCTTCTTGGCAGTGAACTCTGCTTGGTTGGACCAAGTCAGGTCATTTGTGATATTGACCCCGAGGAACTTAAAGCTTTTGACCTGTTCCACTTGCGCACCACCGATGTAAATGTGGTCGTGTGGTCTGCTACTCCTTCTGAAGTCAACAACCAATTCCTTCATCTTGCTGACGTTGAGGGATAGGTTATTGTCTTCGCACCATGCAACCAGGTTCTTAATTTCTTCTCTGTACTCAAACTCATCATTACCCGAGATACGGCCTACAATTGTTGTGTCATCAGCAAACTTATATATTGAGTTTGATGGAAACTTGGCTACACAATCACGGGTGTACAGTGAGTACAGCAGGGGGCTGAGTACACAGCCTTGTGGGGCACCGGTGCTCAGAGTGATCGTAGAGGAGAGCTTGTTCCCTATTTTTACAGCCTGGGTCCTGTCTGTGAGGAAGTTGAAGATCCAGCTGCAGAACTGAGTGCTAAGGCCCGGGTTCCGGAGCTTAGGAATCAGTTTATTTGGAACGATGGTAATAAAGGCAGAGCTGTAGTCAATGAAAAGGAGCCTTACATATGCGTCTTTATTCTCCAGGTGTTCTAAGGAGGAATGTAGGGCCAGAGAGATGGCATCTGCTATTGACCTGTTGCTCCGGTAGGCGAATTGCATAGCGTCGAGGTTGACCGGTAGGCTGTGGTTGATGTGTGCCATAACCAATCTCTCGAAGCACTTCATAGCAATTGATGTCAGAGCCACAGGTCGATAGTCATTCAGGCATGCCACCTTGCTCTTCTTCGGCACTGGGATTATCGTTGCCTTCTTAAAACACGAGGGGATCTTAGACTGAAGCAAGGAGCAGTTGAAGATGTCAGCAAACACTCCAGCTAGCTCCCTTGCACAGGCCCGGAGAACTCGTCCTGGGACGCCATCTGGGCCTGTCACCTTCCTTGGATTTACCTTCAGGAAGGCCCTTCTAATATCCTCCTCAGTGACGATGAATCTTGATGCCACCAGGTCCGGTTCATCCGGAGGGAGCGGGATGCTCCTCTTCTGTTTGAATCTTGCGTAGAATACGTTAAGTTCGTCAGGAAGAGAAGTGCCACAGTTATTGATATTCCCAGCCTTTTATTTGCACCCAGTGACCTCATTTAGACCCTGCCATAGTCTACTGGCAACCCTTTGGTTAGCCTGGGCTTTCAACTTGGCTCGATACGGCCTTTTGGAGCCCTTAATAGCTTTCCGGAGTTCACGCCTGGATTCCGTGTAGCGACTAGTATCCCCGGACCTAAAAGCCGCAGCTCTAGCCTTTAAAAGGGACTTGACCTCATAATTCATCCAAGGTTTCCAGTTCGGGAATACCCGGATCGTCTTGAGAGACACACAGTCCTCCGTGCATTTCCAAATAAAGTCGGTGACAGCTGAGGCATATTCATCGAGGTTAGCTGCCGAGTCTTTGAATACTAACCAGTCCACCGATTCAAAGCAGTCATGGAGGACCTCATCCGTTTCCTCCGTCCAACGCGACACTACTTTTGACACCGTGACCTCCCATTTCAGTTTCTGTTTGTAAGCAGAGGAGGAGTACGACCTGATGGTCCGATTTTCCGACGTGAGGTCGTAGGACGGAACGGTAGGCATCCTTGACTGCTGTGTAGCAGTGGTCAAGTATATTCGGGCCTCTAGTGGGGCAGGAGACATGTTGGTATAACTTTGGCAGCACTTTTCTGAGGTTGGCCTGGTTAAAGTCCCCGGCTGTAATGAGCAAAGCCTCCGGATACCTGGTCTCAAGTTCACTGATGTTGGCATACAGTATGTTCAGAGCACACTCCACGTCTGCCTGGGGGGGAATGTAGACCGCTGTCCGTATGACCGAGGTGAATTCCCGTGGCAGATAGTAGGGACGACACTTCACCGACAGGTGTTCCAGGTCCGGGCCGCAGGAGCTTGTAAGCTTCTGTAAGATCACCTTAGCCTCCTTTGCTCCATGGAAGACTGTTTTCCCAGTTGACTCAGATCTTGCTGCGACCTCAGATAATGATCAATGTAAAATAACAAGGTAAACTACTACAAATGAGATTCGATGTCAGCAGGAACAACAAAAGAACGGAATGGTATGGGGTGAAATGAAAAATGTCTGCGGAAATCCATGTGCTCACCTGATCTTCAATACCTTTCGGAGATACCAGAGACAGCAGAAGCAACACAAAAAGTGACGGAAAAACTCAGCAGGTCAGGCAGCATCTGTGGAGAGAAATGGACAGTCAACTTTTCAGATCAGACTCTTCATCGGGACTGAAAGAAAGAGGGGAGGTACCAGTATAACAAGGTGCATGGAGGGAGTGGAGCAAGAACGGTAGGCGATAAATACGTGCAGGTGGGGGGGGGAACGCAAATAGAGGGGAGGGGGTAGAAATAGTGAGGGTGAAAGGCAGATGGAGGGGAAGGGGAGGGTAGAAATAGTGAGGGGGAAGGCAAATGGAGGGGGAGGGGAGGGGGTAGAAATAGTGAGGGGGAAAGGCAGATGGAGGGGAAGGGGAGGGTAGAAAAGGTGAGGGAGGAAGGCAGATGGAGGGGTAAGGGGAGGTGTGGAAATAGTGAGGGAGGAAGGCAGATGGAGGGAAAGGGGAGGGTAGAAATAATGATAGGGAAGGCAGATGGAGGGGAAGGGGTGGGTAGAAATAGTGAGGGGAAAGGCAGATGGAGGGGAAGGGGAGGTGTGGAAATAGTGAGGGAGGAAGGCAGTTGTAGGGGAAGAGGAGGGGTGGAAATAGTGAGGGAGGAAGGCAGATGGAGGGGAAGAGGAGGGGTGGAAATAGTGAGGGACGAAGGCAGATGGAGGGGAAGGGGAGGGGTGGAAATAGTGAGGGAGGAAGGCAGATGGAGGGGAAGGGGAGGGTAGAAATAGTGAGGGAGGAAGGCAGATGGAGGGGAAGGGGAGGGTAGAAATAGTGAGGGGAAAGGCAGATGGAGGGGAAGGGGAGGTGTGGAAATAGTGAGGGAGGAAGGCAGATGGAGGGGAAGAGGAGGGGTGGAAATAGTGAGGGGAAAGGCAGAGGAAAGGCAGATGGAGGGGAAGGGGAGGGTAGAAATAGTGAGGGGGGGAAAGGCAGATGGAGGGGAAGGGGAGGGTAGAAATAGTGAGGGGAAAGGCAGATGGAGGGGAAGGGGAGGGTAGAAATAGTGAGGGGGAAAGGCAGATGGAGGGGAAGGGGAGGGTAGAAATAGTGAGGGGAAAGGCAGATGGAGGGGGAAGGGGAGGGGTGGAAATAGTGAGGGGGAAGGCAGATGGAGGGGGAAGGGGAGAGGTGGAAATAGTGAGGGGATGGCAGATGGAGGGGAAGGGGAGGTGTGAAAATACTGAGGGGAAAGGCAGATGGAGGGGGAAGAGGAAGGGTGGAAATAGTGAGGGGGAAGGCAGATGGAGGGGAAGGGGAGGTAGAAATAGTGAGGGGGAAGGCAGATGGAGGGGGAAGAGGAGAGGTGGAAATAGTGAGGGGGAAGGCAGATGGAGGGGAAGGGGAGGGTAGAAATAGTGAGGGGGAAGGCAGATGGAGGGGAAGGGGAGGGTAGAAATAGTGAGGGGGAAAGGCAGATGGAGGGGGAAGAGGAGAGGTGGAAATAGTGAGGGGGAAGGCAGATGGAGGGGAAGGGGAGGGTGGAAAATAGTGAGGGGAAAGGCAGATGGAGGGGAAGAGGAGGGGTGGAAATAGTGAGGGGGAAGGCAGATGGAGGGGAAGGGGAGGGTAGAAATAGTGAGGGGAAAGGCAGATGGAGGGGAAGGGGAGGGTAGAAATAGTGAGGGGGAAGGCAGATGGAGGGGGAAGAGGAGGGGTGGAAATAGTTAGGGGGAAGGCAGATGGAGGGGAAGGGGAGGGTAGAAATAGTGAGGGGAAAGGCAGATGGAGGGGAAGGGGAGGGTAGAAATAGTGAGGGGAAAGGCAGATGGAGGGGAAGGGGAGGTGTAGAAATAGTGAGGGGAAAGGCAGATGGAGGGGAAGGGGAGGGGTGGAAATAGTGAGGGGAAAGGCAGATGGAGGGGAAGGGGAAGGGGAGGTAGAAATAGTGAGGGGAAAGGCAGATGGAGGGGAAGGGGAGGTGTAGAAATAGTGAGGGGAAAGGCAGATGGAGGGGGAAGAGGAGGGGTGGAAATAGTGAGGGAGAAGGCAGATGGAGGGGGAAGGGGAGAGGTGGAAATAGTGAGGGGGAAGGCAGATGGAGGGGAAGGGGAGGGTAGAAATAGTGAGGGGGAAGGCAGATGGAGGGGGAAGAGGAGGGGTGGAAATAGTGAGGGGGAAGGCAGATGGAGGGGGAAGTGGAGGGGTGGAAATAGTGAGGGGGAAGGCAGATGGAGGGGAAGGGGAGGGTAGAAATAGTGAGGGGGAAGGCAGATGGAGGGGAAGGGGAGGGTAGAAATAGTGAGGGGAAAGGCAGATGGAGGGGAAGGGGAGGTGTGGAAATAGTGAGGGGAAAGGCAGATGGAGGGGAAGGGGAGAGTAGAAATAGTGAGGGGAAGGGCAGATGGAGGGGAAGGGGAGGGTAGAAATAGTGAGGGGAAAGGCAGATGGAGGGGAAGGGGAGGGGTGTAGAAATAGTGAGGGAGGAAGGCAGATGGAGGGGAAGGGAGGTAAATAGTGAGGGGAAGGCAGATGGAGGGGAAGGGAGGGTGAAATAGTGAGGGGGAAGGCAGATGGAGGGGAGGGAGGTGTGAAAATAATGAGGGGGAAGGAGATGGAGGGGAAGGGAGGGGTGGAAATAGTGAGGGGAAGGCAGATGGAGGGGAAGGGGAGGAGAGGTGGAAATAGTGAGAGGGAAAGGCAGATGGAGGGGGTAGGGAGGTGGAAATAATGAGGGGGAAGGCAGATGGAGGGGAAGGGAGGGTGGAAATAGTGAGGGGAAAGGCAGATGGAGGGGAAGGGGAGGGTAGAAATAGTGAGGGAAATGCAGATGGAGGGGAAGGGAGAGGTGGAGGGGAAGGGAGGGTGGAAATAGTGAGGGGGAAGGCAGATGGAGGGGAAGGGGAGGTGTGGAAATAGTGAGGGGAAGGGCAGATGGAGGGGAAGGGGAGGGTAGAAATAGTGAGGGGAAGGGCAGATGGAGGGGAAGGGAAAATAGGAGGGAAGGCAGATGGAGGGGAAGGGGAGGGGTGGAAATAGTGAGGGGGAAGGCAGATGGAGGGGAAGGGGAGGGTAGAAATAGTGAGGGGGAAAGGCAGATGGAGGGGAAGGGGAGGGTAGAAATAGTGAGGGGAAAGGGAGATGGAGGGGAAGGGGAGGGTAGAAATAGTGAGGGAGGAAGGCAGATGGAGGGGAAGGGGAGGGTAGAAAGAGTGAGGGGGAAGGCAGATGGAGGGGAAGGGGAGGGTAGAAATAGTGAGGGGGAAGGCAGATGGAGGGGAAGGGGAGGGGGTAGAAATAATAAGGGGAAGGCAGATGGAGGGGAAGGGGAGGGTGGAAATAGTGACGGGGAAAAGGCAGATGGAGTGGAAGTGGAGGGTAGAAATAGTGAGGGGAAAGGCAGAGGAGGGAAGGGGAGGGTAGAAATAGTGAGGGGAAGGCAGATGGAGGGGAAGGGGGGGTAGAAATAGTGAGGGGGAAAGGCAGATGGAGGGGAAGGGGAGGGTAGAAATATTGAGGGGGAAAGGCAGATGGAGGGGAAGGGGAGGGTAGAAATAGTGAGGGGAAAGGCAGATGGAGGGGAAGGGGAGGGTAGAAATAGTGAGGGGGAAGGCAGATGGAGGGGAAGGGGAGGGTAGAAATAGTGAGGGGGAAGGCAGATGGAGGGGGAAGAGGAGGGGTGGAAATAGTGAGGGGAAAGGCAGATGGAGGGGGAAGGGGAGGGTAGAAATAGTGAGGGGAAGGCAGATGGAGGGGAAGGGGAGGGTAGAAATAGTGAGGGGGAAAGGCAGATGGAGGGGAAGGGGAGGGTAGAAATAGTGAGGGGAAAGGCAGATGGAGGGGAAGGGGAGGGTAGAAATAGTGAGGGGAAAGGCAGATGGAGGGGAAGGGGAGGTGTAGAAATAGTGAGGGGAAAGGCAGATGGAGGGGAAGAGGAGGGGTGGAAATAGTGAGGGGGAAAGGCAGATGGAGGGGAAGGGGAGGGTAGAAATAGTGAGGGGGAAGGCAGATGGAGGGGAAGGGGAGGGGTGGAAATAGTGAGGGGAAAGGCAGATGGAGGGGAAGGGGAGGGTAGAAATAGTGAGGGGAAAGGGCAGATGGAGGGGACGGGGAGGGTAGAAATAGTGAGGGGGAAAGGCAGATGGAGGGGAAGGGGAGGGTAGAAATAGTGAGGGGAAAGGCAGATGGAGGGGAAGGGGAGGGTAGAAATAGTGAGGGGGAAGGCAGATGGGGGGGAGAGGAGGGGTGGAAATAGTGAGGGGAAAGGCAGATGGAGGGGAAGGGGAGGGTAGAAATATTGAGGGGAAAGGCAGATGGAGGGGAAGGGGAGGGTAGAAATAGTGAGGGGAAAGGCAGATGGAGGGGAAGGGGAGGGTAGAAATAGTGAGGGGGAAAGGCAGATGGAGGGGAAGGGGAGGGTAGAAATAGTGAGGGGGAAGGCAGATGGAGGGGAAGGGGAGGGTAGAAATAGTGAGGGGGAAGGCAGATGGAGGGGAAGGGGAGGGTAGAAATAGTGAGGGGGAAGGCAGATGGAGGGGAAGGGGAGTGGGTAAAAATAATGAGGGGAAGGCAGATGGAGGGGAAGGGGAGGGTGGAAATGTGAGGGAAGGGGGAGAAAGGCAGATGGAGGGGAAGGGGAGGGTAGAAATAGTGAGGGGAAAGGCAGATGGAGGGGAAGGGAGGGTGAAATAGAGGGGAAGGCAGATGGAGGGGAAGGGGAGGTGTGAAATAGTGAGGGGGAAAGGCAGATGGAGGGGAAGGGGAGGGTAGAAATAGTGAGGGGAAAGGCAGATGGAGGGGAAGGGGAGGGTAGAAATAGTGAGGGGAAAGGCAGATGGAGGGGAAGGGGAGGGTAGAAATAGTGAGGGGAAAGGCAGATGGAGGGGAAGGGGAGGGGTAGAAATAGTGAGGGGGAAGGCAGATGGAGGGGAAGGGGAGGGATTGAAATAGTGAGGGGAAAGGCAGATGGAGGGGAAGGGAGAGGGTAGAAATAGTGAGGGAGAAGGCAGATCGAGGGGGAAGGGGAGGGTAGAAATAGTGAGGGGAAGGCAGATGGAGGGGAAGGGGAGGGTAGAAATAGTGAGGGGAAAGGCAGATGGAGGGGAAGGGGAGGGTAGAAATAGTGAGGGGAAGGCAGATGGAGGGGAAGGGGAGGTAGAAATAGTGAGGGGAAAGGCAGATGGAGGGGAAGGGGAGGGTAGAAATAGTGAGGGGAAGGCAGATGGAGGGGAAGGGGAGGGTAGAAATATTGAGGGGAAAGGCAGATGGAGGGGAAGGGGAGGGTAGAAATAGTGAGGGGGAAGGCAGATGGAGGAGAAGGGGAGGGTAGAAATAGTGAGGGGGAAGGCAGATGGAGGGGAAGGGGAGGGTAGAAATAGTGAGGGGAAAGGCAGATGGAGGGGAAGGGGAGGGTAGAAATAGTGAGGGGAAAGGCAGATGGAGGGGAAGGGGAGGGTAGAAATAGTGAGGGGAAGGCAGATGGAGGGGAAGGGGAGGGTAGAAATAGTGAGAGGGAAAGGCAGATGGAGGGGAAGGGGAGGGTAGAAATAGTGAGGGGGAAGGCAGATGGAGGGGAAGGGGAGGGTAGAAATAGTGAGGGGAAGGGCAGATGGAGGGGAAGGGGAGGGTAGAAATAGTGAGGGGGAAGGCAGATGGAGGGGAAGGGGAGGGGTGGAAATAGTGAGGGGAAAGGCAGATGGAGGGGAAGTGGAGGGTAGAAATAGTGAGGGGGAAGGCAGATGGAGGGGGAAGAGGAGAGGTGGAAATAGTGAGGGGATGGCAGATGGAGGGGAAGGGGAGGTGTGAAAATGATGAGGGGGAAGGCAGATGGAGGGGGAAGAGGAGGGGTGGAAATAGTGAGGGGAAGGGCAGATGGAGGGGAAGGGGAGGGTGTAGAAATAGTGAGGGGAAAGGCAGATGGAGGGGGAAGGGGAGGTGTGGAAATAGTGAGGGGAAAGGCAGATGGAGGGGAAGGGGAGAGTAGAAATAGTGAGGGGAAGGGCAGATGGAGGGGAAGGGGAGGGATAGAAATAGTGAGGGGAAGGCAGATGGAGGGGAAGGGGAGGGTAGAAATAGTGAGGGGAAAGGCAGATGGAGGGGAAGGGGAGGGTAGAAATAGTGAGGGGAAGGGCAGATGGAGGGGAAGGGGAGGGGTTAGAAATAGTGAGGGGGAAAGGCAGATGGGCGGGGAAGGGGAGGGTAGAAATAGTGAGGGGAAAGGCAGATGGAGGGGAAGGGGAGGGTAGAAATAGTGAGGGAGGAAGGCAGATGGAGGGGAAGGGGAGGGTAGGAAATAGTGAGGGTAAAGGGAAGGCAGATGGAGGGGAAGGGGAGGGTAGAAATAGTGAGGGGGAAAGGCAGATGGAGGGGAAGAGGAGGGGTGGAAATAGTGAGGGGAAAGGCAGATGGAGGGGAAGGGGAGGGTAGAAATAGTGAGGGGGAAAGGCAGTGGAGGGAAGGGGAGTAGAGGCAGAGGAGGGGGGGAGGTGGAGGGGAAGGGGAGATGGTAGAAATAATGGGAGGGGGAAGGCAGATGGAGGGGGAAGGGGAGGGGTGGAAATAGTGAGGGGAAGGCAGATGGAGGGGAAGGGGAGGGTAGAAATAGTGAGGGGAAAGGCAGATGGAGGGGAAGGAGGAGGGTAGAAATAGTGAGGGGAAAGGCAGATGGAGGGGAAGGGGAGGGTAGAAATAGTGAGGGGAAGGCAGATGGAGGGGAAGGGGAGGGTGAGAAATAGTGAGGGGGAAGGCAGATGGAGGGGAAGGGGAGGGTAGAAATAGTGAGGGGAAAAGGCAGATGGAGGGGAAGGGGAGGGGTAGAAATAGTGAGGGGAAAGGCAGATGGAGGGGGAAGGGGAGGTGTGGAAATAGTGAGGGGGAAGGCAGATGGAGGGGGAAGAGGAGGGGTGGAAATAGTGAGGGGGAAGGCAGATGGAGGGGAAGGGGAGGGTAGAAATAGTGAGGGGAAAGGCAGATGGAGGGGAAGGGGAGGGTAGAAATAGTGAGGGAGGAAGGCAGATGGAGGAGAAGGGGAGGCTAGAAATAGTGAGGGGGAAGGCAGATGGAGGGGAAGGGGAAGTAGAAATAGTGAGGGAGGAAGGCAGATGGAGGGGAAGGAGAGGTGTGGAAATAATGAAGGGGAAGGCAGATGGAGGGAAAGGGGAGGGTGGAAATAGTGAGGGGAAAGGGCAGATGGAGGGGAAGGGGAGGGTAGAAATAGTGAGGGGAAAGGGCAGATGGAGGGGAAGGGGAGGGTAGAAATAGTGAGGGGAAAGGCAGATGGAGGGGAAGGGGAGGTAGAAATAGTGAGGGGAAAGGCAGATGGAGGGGAAGGGGAGGGTAGAAATAGTGAGGGGAAGGCAGATGGAGGGGAAGGGGAGGGTAGAAATAGTGAGAGGGAAAAGGCAGATGGAGGGGAAGGGGAGGGTAGAAATAGTGAGGGGAAAGGCAGATGGAGGGGAAGGGGAGGAGTTAGAAATAGTGAGGGAGGAAGGCAGATGGAGGGGAAGAGGAGGGGTGGAAATAGTGAGGGGAAGGGCAGTAGAAATAGTGAGGGGGAAAAGGCAGATGGAGGGGAAGGGGAGGCTAGAAATAGTGAGGGGGAAGGCAGATGGAGGGGAAGGGGAGGGTAGAAATAGTGAGGGGGAAGGCAGATGGAGGGGAAGGGGAGGGTAGAAATAGTGAGGGGGAAGGCAGATGGAGGGGAAGGGGAGAGTTGGAAATAGTGAAGGGAAAGGCAGATGGAGGGGGAATAGGAGGGGTGGAAATAGTGAGGGGGAAGGCAGATGGAGGGGAAGGGGAGGGTAGAAATAGTGAGGGGAAAGGCAGATGGAGGGGAAGGGGAGGGTAGAAATAGTGAGGGGAAGGCAGATGGAGGGGAAGGGGAGGGTAGAAATAGTGAGGGGAAGGCAGATGGAGGGGAGGGGGGAAGGCAGATGGAGGGAAGGGGAGGGTAGAAATAGTGAGGGGAAAGGCAGATGGAGGGGAAGGGGAGGGTAGAAATAGTGAGGGGAAAGGGCAGATGGAGGGGGAAGAGGAGGGGTGGAAATAGGAGGGGGAAGGGGAGAGTAGAAATAGTGAGGGGAAGGCAGATGGAGGGGAAGGGGAGGGTAGAAATAGTCAGAGGGAAAGGCAGATGGAGGGGAAGGGGAGGGTAGAAATAGTGAGGGGATGGGCAGATGGAGGGGAAGGGGAGGGAGTGGAAATAGTGAGGGGAAAGGCAGATGGAGGGGAAGGGGAGAGTAGAAATAGTGAGGGGAAGGGCAGATGGAGGGGAAGGGGAGGGATTGAAATAGTGAGGGGAAAGGCAGATGGAGGGGGAAGAGGAGGGGTGGAAATAGCGAGGTGAAAGGCAGATGGAGGGGAAGGGGAGGGTAGAAATAGTGAGGGAGGAAGGCAGATGGAGGAGAAGGGGAGGCTAGAAATAGTGAGGGGGAAGGCAGATGGAGGGGAAGGGGAAGTAGAAATAGTGAGGGGAAGGCAGATGGAGGGGAAGGGGAGGGTGGAAATAGTGAGGGGAAAGGGCAGATGGAGGGGAAGGGGAGGGTGAAAAGTGACGGGGAAAGGGCAGATGGAGGGGAAGGGGAGGGTAGAAATAGTGAGGGGGAAAGGCAGATGGAGGGGAAGGGGAGGGTAGAAATAGTGAGGGGAAAGGCAGATGGAGGGGAAGGGGAGGGTAGAAATAGTGAGGGGGAAGGCAGATGGAGGGGAAGGGGAGGGGTGGAAATAGTGAGGGGAAAGGGCAGATGGAGGGGAAGGGAGGGTAGAAATAGTGAGGGGAAGGCAGATGGAGGGGAAGGGGAGGAGAAATAGTGAGGGGAAGGCAGATGGAGGGGAAGGGGAGGGGTAGAAATAGTGAGGGGAAGGCAGATGGAGGGGAAGGGGAGGGTGAAATAGTGAGGGGAAAGGCAGATGGAGGGGAAGGGGAGGGTAGAAATAGTGAGGGGAAAGGCAGATGGAGGGGAAGGGGAGGGTAGAAATAGTGAGGGGGAAGGCAGATGGAGGGGAAGGGGAGGGGTGGAAATAGGGAAGGAAGTAGTGAGGGGGAAGGCAGATGGAGGGGAAGAGGAGGGGTGGAGATAGTGAGGGGAAAGGGCAGATGGAGGGGAAGGGGAGGGTAGAAATAGTGAGGGGGAAAGGCAGATGGAGGGGAAGGGGAGGGTAGAAATAGTGAGGGGAAAGGCAGATGGAGGGGAAGGGGAGGGTAGAAATAGTGAGGGGAAAGGCAGATGGAGGGGAAGGGGAGGGTAGAAATAGTGAGGGGAAAGGCAGATGGAGGGGAAGAGGAGGGTGGAAATAGTGAGGGGAAAGGGCAGATGGAGGGGAAGGGGAGGGTAGAAATAGTGAGGGGGAAAGGCAGATGGAGGGGAAGGGGAGGGTAGAAATAGTGAGGGGAAAGGCAGATGGAGAGGAAGGGGAGGGTAGAAATAGTGAGGGGAAGGGCAGATGGAGGGGAAGGGGAGGGTAGAAATAGTGAGGGGGAAGGCAGATGGAGGGGGAAGGGGAGGTGTGGAAATAATGAAGGGGAAGGCAGATGGAGGGGAAGGGGAGGGTGGAAATAGTGAGGGGGAAGGCAGATGGAGGGGAAGGGGAGGGTGGAAATAGTGAGGGGGAAGGCAGATGGAGGGGAAGGGGAGGGTAGAAATAGTGAGGGGAAGGCAGATGGAGGGGAAGGGGAGGGTAGAAATAGTGAGGGGAAAGGCAGATGGAGGGGAAGGGGAGGGTAGAAATAGTGAGGGGAAGGGCAGATGGAGGGGAAGGGGAGGGTAGAAATAGTGAGGGGGAAAGGCAGATGGAGGGGAAGGGGAGGGTAGAAATAGTGAGGGGAAAGGCAGATGGAGGGGAAGGGGAGGGTAGAAATAGTGAGGGGGAAGGCAGATGGAGGGGAAGGGGAGGGTAGAAATAGTGAGGGAAAGGCAGATGGAGGGGAAGGGGAGGGTAGAAATACTGAGGGGAAAGGCAGATGGAGGGGAAGGGGAGGGTAGAAATAGTGAGGGGAAAGGCAGATGGAGGGGAAGGGGAGGGGTGGAAATAGTGAGGGGAAAGGCAGATGGAGGGGAAGGGGAGGGTAGAAATAGTGAGGGGGAAAGGCAGATGGAGGGGAAGGGGAGGGTAGAAATAGTGAGGGGAAAGGCAGATGGAGGGGAAGGGGAGGGTAGAAATAGTGTGGGAGGAAGGCAGATGGAGGGGAAGGGGAGGGTGGAAATAGTGAGGGGAAAGGGCAGATGGAGGGGAAGGGGAGGGTAGAAATAGTGAGGGGGAAGGCAGATGGAGGGGAAGGGGAGGGTAGAAATAGTGAGGGGAAAGGCAGATGGAGGGGAAGGGGAGGTGTAGAAATAGTGAGGGGAAAGGCAGATGGAGGGGAAGGGGAGGGTAGAAATAGTGAGGGGGAGATGGAGGGGAAGGGGAGGGTAGAAATAGTGAGGGGGAAGGCAGATGGAGGGGAAGGGGAGGGTGAAATAGTGAGGGGGAAGGCAGATGGAGGGGAAGGGGAGGGGTGGAAATAGTGAGGGGGAAGGCAGATGGAGGGGAAGGGGAGGGTAGAAATAGTGAGGGGAAAGGCAGATGGAGGGGAAGGGGAGGGTAGAAATAGTGAGGGGAAAGGCAGATGGAGGGGAAGGGGAGGGTAGAAATAGTGAGGGGAAAGGCAGATGGAGGGGAAGGGGAGGGTAGAAATAGTGAGGGGAAAGGCAGATGGAGGGGAAGGGGAGGGTAGAAATAGTGAGGGGAAGGCAGATGGAGGGGAAGGGGAGGTGTGAAATAGTGAGGGGAAGGCAGATGGAGGGGAAGGGAGGGTGGAAATAGTGAGGGGAAGGCAGATGGAGGGGAGGGAGGGTAGAAATAATGAGGGGGAAGGCAGATGAGGGGAAGGGAGGGTAGAAATAGTGAGGGGAAAGGCAGATGGAGGGGGAAGAGGAGGGGTGGAAATAGTGAGGGGGAAGGCAGATGGAGGGGAAGGGGAGGGTAGAAATAGTGAGGGGAAGGCAGATGGAGGGGAAGGGGAGGGTGATGTGAGGGGAAAGGCAGATGGAGGGGAAGGGGAGGGTAGAATAGTGAGGGGAAGGCAGATGGAGGGGAAGGGGAGGGTAGAAATAGTGAGGGGAAAGGCAGATGGAGGGGAAGGGGAGGGTAGAAATAGTGAGGGGAAGGCAGATGGAGGGGAAGGGGAGGGTGGAAATAGTGAGGGGAAAGGCAGATGGAGGGGAAGGGGAGGGTAGAAATAGTGAGGGGAAAGGCAGATGGAGGGGAAGGGGAGGGTAGAAATAGTGAGGGGAAGGCAGATGGAGGGGAAGGGGAGGGTGAGAAATAGATGAGGGGAAGAAGGCAGTGGAGGGGAAGGGAGGGTGGAAATAGTGAGGGGAAGGCAGATGGAGGGGAAGGGGAGGGTAGAAATAGTGAGGGGAAGGCAGATGGAGGGGAAGGGGAGGGTAGAAATAGTGAGAGGGAAAGGCAGATGGAGGGGAAGGGGAGGGTAGAAATAGTGAGGGGAAAGGCAGATGGAGGGGAAGGGGAGGGTAGAAATAGTGAGGGGAAGGCAGATGGAGGGGAAGGGGAGGGTAGAAATAGTGAGGGGAAAGGCAGATGGAGGGGAAGGGGAGGGTAGAAATAGTGAGGGGAAAGGCAGATGGAGGGGAAGGGGAGGGTAGAAATAGTGAGGGGAAAGGCAGATGGAGGGGAAGGGGAGGGTAGAAATAGTGAGGGGAAGGCAGATGGAGGGGAAGGGGAGGGTAGAAATAGTGAGGGGGAAGGCAGGGCAGATGGAGGGGAAGGGGAGGGTGGAAATAGTAGAGGGAAGGCAGATGGAGGGGAAGGGAGGGGTGGAAATAGTGAGGGGGAAAGGCAGATGGAGGGGAAGGGGAGGTAGAAATAGAGGGGAGGCAGATGGAGGGGAAGGGATGGAGGGGAAGGGGAGGGTAGAAATAGTGAGGGGGAAGGCAGATGGAGGGGAAGGGGAGGGGGTGAAAATAGTGAAGGGGGAAGGCAGATGGAGGGGAAGGGGAGGGTAGAAATAGTGAGGGGAAGGCAGATGGAGGGGAAGGGGAGGGTAGAAATAGTGAGGGGGAAGGCAGATGGAGGGGAAGGGGAGGGTAGAAATAGTGAGGGGGGAAAGGCAGATGGAGGGGAAGGGGAGGGTGGAAATAGTGAGGGGAAAGGGCAGATGGAGGGGAAGGGGAGGGTGTAGAAATAGTGAGGGGAAAGGCAGATGGAGGGGGAAGAGGAGGGGTGGAAATAGTGAGGGGGAAGGCAGATGGAGGGGAAGGGGAGGGTAGAAATAGTGAGGGGAAGGGCAGATGGAGGGGAAGGGGAGGAGGTAGAAATAGTGAGGGGAAGGCAGATGGAGGGGAAGGGGGGTGAAATAGTGAGGGGAAGGCAGATGGAGGGGAAGGGGAGGTAGAAATATGAGGGGAAGGCAGATGGAGGGGAAGGGGAGGGTAGAAATAGTGAGGGGGAAGGCAGATGGAGGGGAAGGGGAGGGTAGAAATAGTGAGGGGAAAGGCAGATGGAGGGGGAAGGGGAGGTGTGGAAATAGTGAGGGGAAAGGCAGATGGAGGGGAAGGGGAGGGTAGAAATAGTGAGGGGAAAGGCAGATGGAGGGGAAGGGGAGGGTAGAAATATTGAGGGGAAAGGCAGATGGAGGGGAAGGGGAGGGTAGAAATAGTGAGGGGAAAGGCAGATGGAGGGGAAGGGGAGGGTAGAAATAGTGAGGGGAAAGGCAGATGGAGGGGGAAGGGGAGGTGTGGAAATAGTGAGGGGGAAGGCAGATGGAGGGGGAAGGGGAGGGGGTAGAAATAGTGAGGGGGAAGGCAGATGGAGGGGAAGGGGAGGGTAGAAATAGTGAGGGGAAAGGCAGATGGAGGGGAAGGGGAGGGTAGAAATAGTGAGGGGAAGGGCAGATGGAGGGGAAGGGGAGGGTAGAAATAGTGAGGGGAAGGCAGATGGAGGGGAAGGGGAGGGTAGAAATAGTGAGGGGAAAGGCAGATGGAGGGGAAGGGGAGGGTAGAGATAGTGAGGGGAAAGGCAGATGGAGGGGAAGGGGAGGGTAGAAATAGTGAGGGGAAAGGCAGATGGAGGGGAAGGGGAGAGGTAGAAATAGTGAGGGGGAAGGCAGATGGAGGGGGAAGGGGAGGGGTGGAAATAGTGAGGGGAAAGGCAGATGGAGGGGAAGGGGAGGGTAGAAATATTGAGGGGAAAGGCAGATGGAGGGGAAGGGGAGGGTAGAAATAGTGAGGGGGAAGGCAGATGGAGGGGAAGGGGAGGTGTGGAAATAGTGAGGGGAAAGGCAGATGGAGGGGAAGGGGAGAGTAGAAATAGTGAGGGGAAGGGCAGATGGAGGGGAAGGGGAGGGATTGAAATAGTGAGGGGAAAGGCAGATGGAGGGGGAAGAGGAGGGGTGGAAATAGTGAGGGGGAAGGCAGATGGAGGGGAAGGGGAGGGTAGAAATAGTGAGGGGGAAAGGCAGATGGAGGGGAAGGGGAGGGTAGAAATAGTGAGGGGGAAGGCAGATGGAGGGGAAGGGGAGGGGGTAGAAATAGTGAGGGGGAAGGCAGATGGAGGGGAAGGGGAGGGTAGAAATAGTGAGGGGGAAGGGCAGATGGAGGGGAAGGGGAGGGTAGAAATAGTGAGGGGAAAGGCAGATGGAGGGGAAGGGGAGGGGTGGAAATAGTGAGGGGGAAGGCAGATGGAGGGGAAGGGGAGGGTAGAAATAGTGAGGGGAAAGGCAGATGGAGGGGAAGGGGAGGGTAGAAATAGTGAGGGGGGAAGGCAGATGGAGGGGAAGGGGAGGGTAGAAATAGTGAGGGGAAGGCAGATGGAGGGGAAGGGGAGGGTAGAAATAGTGAGGGGAAAGGCAGATGGAGGGGAAGGGGAGGGTGGAAATAGTGAGGGGAAGGCAGATGGAGGGGAAGGGGAGGGGGTAGAAATAGTGAGGGGGAAAGGCAGATGGAGGGGAAGGGGAGGGTAGAAATAGTGAGGGGAAAGGCAGATGGAGGGGAAGGGGAGGGTGGAAATAGTGAGGGGAAAGGGCAGATGGAGGGGAAGGGGAGGGTGGAAATAGTGAGGGGAAAGGGCAGATGGAGGGGAAGGGGAGGGTAGAAATAGTGAGGGGAAAGGCAGATGGAGGGGAAGGGGAGGGTAGAAATAGTGAGGGGAAAGGCAGATGGAGGGGAAGGGGAGGGTAGAAATAGCGAAGGGAAGGCAGATGGAGGGGAAGGGGAGGGTAGAAATAGTGAGAGGGAAAAGGCAGATGGAGGGGAAGGGGAGGGTAGAAATAGTGAGGGGAAAGGCAGATGGAGGGGAAGGGGAGGAGTTAGAAATAGTGAGGGAGGAAGGCAGATGGAGGGGAAGAGGAGGGGTGGAAATAGTGAGGGGAAAGGCAGATGGAGGGGAAGGGAAGGGTAGAAATAGTGAGGGGGAAAAGGCAGATGGAGGGGAAGGGGAGGCTAGAAATAGTGAGGGGGAAGGCAAATGGAGGGGAAGGGGAGGGGGTAGAAATAATGAGGGGGAAGGCAGATGGAGGGGAAGGGCGGGTAGAAATAGTGAGGGGGAAGGGCAGATGGAGGGGGAAGAGGAGAGTTGGAAATAGTGAAGGGAAAGGCAGATGGAGGGGGAATAGGAGGGGTGGAAATAGTGAGGGGGAAGGCAGATGGAGGGGAAGGGAGGGTAGAAATAGTGAGGGGAAAGGCAGATGGAGGGGAAGGGGAGGGTAGAAATAGTGAGGGAGGAAGGCAGATGGAGGGGAAGGGGAGGTGTGGAAATAATGAAGGGGAAGGCAGATGGAGGGGAAGGGGAGGGTGGAAATAGTGAGGGGAAAGGGCAGATGGAGGGGAAGGGGAGGGTGGAAAGGTGACGGGGAAAGGGCAGATGGAGGGGAAGGGGAGGGTAGAAATAGTGAGGGGAAAGGCAGATGGAGGGGAAGGGGAGGGTAGAAATAGTGAGGGGAAAGGCAGATGGAGGGGAAGGGGAGGGTAGAAATAGTGAGGGGAAGGGCAGATGGAGGGGAAGGGGAGGGGGTAGAAATAGTGAGGGGGAAGGCAGATGGAGGGGAAGGGGAGGGTGGAAATAGTGAGGGGAAAGGCAGATGGAGGGGAAGGGGAGGGTAGAAATAGTGAGGGGGAAAGGCAGATGGAGGGGAAGGGGAGGGTAGAAATAGTGAGGGGAAAGGCAGATGGAGGGGAAGGGGAGGGTAGAAATAGTGAGGGGGAAAAGGCAGATGGAGGGGAAGGGGAGGGTAGAAATAGTGAGGGGAAAGGCAGATGGAGGGGAAGGGGAGGGTAGAAATAGTGAGGGGGAAGGCAGATGGAGGGGAAGGGGAGGGTAGAAATAGTGAGGGGGAAGGCAGATGGAGGGGAAGGGGAGGGGGTAGAAATAGTGAGGGGGAAGGCAGATGGAGGGGAAGGGGAGGGTAGAAATAGTGAGGGGGAAAGGCAGATGGAGGGGAAGGGGAGGGTAGAAATAGTGAGGGGGAAGGGCAGATGGAGGGGGAAGGGGAGGGATAGAAATAGTGAGGGGAAGGGCAGATGGAGGGGAAGGGGAGGGGTGGAAATAGTGAGGGGGAAGGCAGATGGAGGGGAAGGGGAGGGTAGAAATAGTGAGGGGAAAGGCAGATGGAGGGGAAGGGGAGGGGGTAGAAATAGTGAGGGGAAAGGCAGATGGAGGGGAAGGGGAGTAGAAATAGTGAGGGGAAAGGCAGATGGAGGGGAAGGGGAGGGTAGAAATAGTGAGGGGAAGGGCAGATGGAGGGGAAGGGGAGGGGGTAGAAATAGTGAGGGGAAAGGCAGATGGAGGGGAAGGGGAGGTGTAGAAATAGTGAGGGGAAAGGCAGATGGAGGGGAAGGGGAGGGTAGAAATAGTGAGGGGAAAGGCAGATGGAGGGGAAGGGGAGTGTAGAAATAGTGAGGGGGAAGGCAGATGGAGGGGAAGGGGAGGGTAGAAATAGTGAGGGGGAAGGCAGATGGAGGGGAAGGGGAGGGTAGAAATAGTGAGGGGGAAAGGCAGATGGAGGGGAAGGGGAGGGTAGAAATAGTGAGGGGAAAGGCAGATGGAGGGGAAGGGGAGGGTAGAAATAGTGAGGGGAAAGGCAGATGGAGGGGAAGGGGAGGAGAGGTAGAAATAGTGAGGGGAAGGGCAGATGGAGGGGAAGGGGAGGGATAGAAATAGTGAGGGGAAAGGCAGATGGAGGGGGAAGGGGAGGGTAGAAATAGTGAGGGGAAAGGCAGATGGAGGGGAAGGGGAGGGTAGAAATAGTGAGGGGAAGGGCAGATGGAGGGGAAGGGGAGGGGGTAGAAATAGTGAGGGGAAAGGCAGATGGAGGGGGAAGGGGAGGTGTGGAAATAGTGAGGGGAAAGGCAGATGGAGGGGAAGGGGAGAGTAGAAATAGTGAGGGGGAAAGGCAGATGGAGGGGAAGGGGAGGGTAGAAATAGTGAGGGGAAAGGCAGATGGAGGGGAAGGGGAGGGTAGAAATATTGAGGGGAAAGGCAGATGGAGGGGAAGGGGAGGGTAGAAATAGTGAGGGGGAAGGCAGATGGAGGGGGAAGAGGAGAGGTGGAAATAGTGAGGGGATGGCAGATGGAGGGGAAGGGGAGGGGTTGAAATAGTGAGGGGAAAGGCAGATGGAGGGGAAGGGGAGGGGGTAGAAATAATGAGGGGGAAGGCAGATGGAGGGGAAGGGGAGGGTAGAAATAGTGAGGGGGAAAAGGCAGATGGAGGGGAAGGGGAGGGTAGAAATAGTGAGGGGAAAGGCAGATGGAGGGGAAGGGGAGGGTAGAAATAGTGAGGGAGGAAGGCAGATGGAGGGGAAGGGGAGGGTAGAAATAGTGAGGGGGAAGGCAGATGGAGGGGAAGGGGAGGCTAGAAATAGTGAGGGAGGAAGGCAGATGGAGGGGAAGGGGAGGTGTGGAAATAATGAAGGGGAAGGCAGATGGAGGGGAAGGGGAGGGTAGAAATAGTGAGGGGGAAGGCAGATGGAGGGGGAAGGGGAGGGTGGAAAGATGGCGGGGAAAGGGCAGATGTAGGGGAAAGAGGAGAGGTGGAAATAGTGAGGGAGGAAGGCAGGTGGAGGGGGAAGACGAGGGGTGGAAATAGTGAGGGGAAAGGCATATGGAGGGGAAGGGGAGGAGTTAGAAATAATGAGGGAGGAAGGCAGATGGAGGGGAAGGGGAGGGTAGATATAGTGAGGGGGAAAAGGCAGATGGAGGGGAAGGGGAGGGTAGAAATAGTGAGGGGAAAGGCAGATGGAGTGGGAAAGGGAGGTGTGGAAATAGTGAGGGGAAAGGCAGATGGAGGGGAAGGGGAGAGTAGAAATAGTGAGGGGAAGGGCAGATGGAGGGGAAGGGGAGGGATAGAAATAGTGAGGGGAAGGGAAGATGGAGGGGAAGGGGAGGGATAGAAATAGTGAGGGGAAAGGCAGATGGAGGGGGAAGAGGAGGGGTGGAAATAGTGAGGGGGAAGGCAGATGGAGGGGAAGGGGAGGGTAGAAATAGTGAGGGGGAAGGCAGATGGAGGGGAAGGGGAGGGTAGAAATAGTGAGGGGGAAAACGCAGATGGAGGGGAAGGGGAGGGTAGAAATAGTGAGGGGAAGGCAGATGGAGGGGAAGGGGAGGGTAGAAATAGTGAGGGGGAAAAGGCAGATGGAGGGGAAGGGGAGGGTAGAAATAGTGAGGGGGAAGGCAGATGGAGGGGAAGGGGAGGGAGTAGAAATAATGAGGGGGAAGGCAGATGGAGGGGAAGGGGAGGGTAGAAATAGTGAGGGGAAAGGAAAATGGAGGGGAGGGGGAGGGTAGAAATAGTGAGAGGGAAAAGGCAGATGGAGGGGAAGGGGAGGGTAGAAATAGTGAGGGGGAAGGCAGATGGAGGGGAAGGGGAGGGTAGAAATAGTGAGGGGGAAAGGCAGATGGAGGGGAAGGGGAGGGTAGAAATAGTGAGGGGAAAGGCAGATGGAGGGGAAGGGGAGGGTAGAAATAGTGAGGGGAAAGGCAGATGGAGGGGAAGGGGAGGGTAGAAATAGTGAGGGGGAAGGCAGATGGAGGGGAAGGGGAGGGTAGAAATAGTGAGGGGAAGGGCAGATCGAGGGGAAGGGGAGGGGGTAGAAATAGTGAGGGGAAATGCAGATGGAGGGGGAAGGGGAGGTGTGGAAATAGTGAGGGGAAAGGCAGATAGAGGGGAAGGGGAGAGTAGAAATAGTGAGGGGAATGGCAGATGGAGGGAAAGGGGAGGGATTGAAATAGTGAGGGGAAAGGCAGATGGAGGGGAAGGGGAGGAGGTAGAAATAGTGAGGGGGAAGGCAGATGGAGGGGGAAGGGGAGGGGTGGAAATAGTGAGGGGAAAGGCAGATGGAGGGGAAGGGGAGGGTAGAAATAGTGAGGGGAAAGGCAGATGGAGGGGAAGGGGAGGGTAGAAATAGTGAGGGAGGAAGGCAGATGGAGGAGAAGGGGAGGGTAGAAATAGTGAGGGGGAAGGCAGATGGAGGGGAAGGGGAGGGATAGAAATAGTGAGGGGAAAGGCAGATGGAGGGGAAGAGGAGGGGTGGAAATAGTGAGGGGGAAGGCAGATGGAGGGGGAAGGGGAGGGTAGAAATAGTGAGGGGAAAGGGCAGATGGAGGGGAAGGGGAGGGTAGAAATAGTGAGGGGGAAAGGCAGATGGAGGGGAAGGGGAGGGTAGAAATAGTGAGGGGGAAGGCAGATGGAGGGGGAAGGGGAGGGTGGAAATAGTGAGGGGGAAGGCAGATGGAGGGGAAGGGGAGGGTAGAAATATTGAGGGGAAGGGCAGATGGAGGGGAAGGGGAGGATAGAAATAGTGAGGGGGAAAAGGCAGATGGAGGGGAAGGG
The DNA here is from genome assembly GCF_963921235.1 of Mobula hypostoma. NCBI lineage: Eukaryota > Metazoa > Chordata > Chondrichthyes > Myliobatiformes > Myliobatidae > Mobula > Mobula hypostoma. Next base: position 3,926,427 of record NC_086110.1, read on the forward strand.
GAGGGTAGAAATAGTGAGGGGAAAGGCAGATGGAGGGGAAGGGGAGGGTAGAAATAGTGAGGGGAAAGGCAGATGGAGGGGAAGAGGAGGGGTGGAAATAGTGAGGGGAAAGGCAGATGGAGGGGAAGGGGAGGGTAGAAATAGTGAGGGGGAAGGCAGATGGAGGGGAAGGGGAGAGGGTAGAAATAGTGAGGGGGAAGGCAGATGGAGGGGAAGGGGAGGGTAGAAATAGTGAGGGGGGAAGGGCAGATGGAGGGGAAAGAGGAGAGGTGGAAATAGTGAGGGGAAAGGCAGATGGCGGGGAAGGGGAGGGTAGAAATAGTGAGGGGAAAGGCAGATGGAGGGGAAGGGGAGGGGTGGAAATAGTGAGGGGAAAGGCAGATGGAGGGGAAGGGGAGGGTAGAAATAGTGAGGGAGGAAGGCAGATGGAGGAGAAGGGGAGAGGTGGAAATAGTGAGGGGAAGGGCAGATGGAGGGGAAGGGGAGGGTGAAAATAGTGAGGGGGAAGGGCAGATGGAGGGGGAAGGGGAGGGGTAGAAATAGTGAGGGGAAGGCAGATGGAGGGGAAGGGGAGCTGTGGAAATAGTGAGGGGGAAGGCAGAAGGAGGGGGGGGAGGGTAGAAATAGTGAGGGGAAAGGCAGATGGAGGGGAAGGGGAGAGTAGAAATAGTGAGGGGGAAGGCAGATGGAGGGGAAGGGGAGGGATAGAAATAGTGAGGGGAAAGGGCAGATGGAGGGGAAGGGGAGGGATAGAAATAGTGAGGGGAAGGGCAGATGGAGGGGAAGGGGAGGGATAGAAATAGTGAGGGGAAGGCAGATGGAGGGGAAGGGGAGGGATAGAAATAGTGAGGGGGAAGGCAGATGGAGGGGAAGAGGAGGGGTGGAAATAGTGAGGGGGAAGGCAGATGGAGGGGAAGGGGAGGGTAGAAATAGTGAGGGGAAGGGCAGATGGAGGGGAAGGGGAGGGTAGAAATAGTGAGGGGAAGGGCAGATGGAGGGGAAGGGGAGGGATAGAAATAGTGAGGGGAAGGGCAGATGGAGGGGAAGGGGAGGGATAGAAATAGTGAGGGGAAAGGCAGATGGAGGGGGAAGAGGAGAGGTGGAAATAGTGAGGGGGAAGGCAGATGGAGGGGAAGGGGAGGGGGTAGAAATAGTGAGGGGGAAGGCAGATGGAGGGGAAGGGGAGGGTAGAAATAGTGAGGGGGAAGGGCAGATGGAGGGGGAAGAGGAGAGGTGGAAATAGTGAGGGGATGGCAGATGGAGGGGAAGGGGAGGTGTGAAAATAATGAGGGGGAAGGCAGATGGAGGGGGAAGAGGAGGGGTGGAAATAGTGAGGGGGAAGGCAGATGGAGGGGAAGGGGAGGGTGTAGAAATATTGAGGGGAAGGGCAGATGGAGGGGAAGGGGAGGTGTGGAAATAGTGAGGGGAAAGGCAGATGGAGGGGAAGGGGAGGGGTGGAAATAGTGAGGGGAAAGGCAGATGGAGGGGAAGGGGAGGTGTAGAAATAGTGAGGGGAAAGGCAGATGGAGGGGAAGGGGAGAAGGTAGAAATAGTGAGGGGAAAGGCAGATGGAGGGGAAGGGGAGGGTAGAAATAGTGAGGGGGAAGGGCAGATGGAGGGGAAGGGGAGGTGTGGAAATAGTGAGGGGAAAGGCAGATGGAGGGGAAGGGGAGGTGTGGAAATAGTGAGGGGAAAGGCAGATGGAGGGGAAGGGGAGGGGTGGAAATAGTGAGGGGAAAGGCAGATGGAGGGGAAGGGGAGGGTAGAAATAGTGAGGGGAAAGGCAGATGGAGGGGAAGGGGAGGGATAGAAATAGTGAGGGGGAAGGCAGATGGAGGGGAAGGGGAGGGGTGAAATAGTGAGGGGAAAGGCAGATGGAGGGGAAGGGGAGGGTGGAAATAGTGAGGGGGGAAAGGCAGATGGAGGGGAAGGGGAGGGGTGGAAATAGTGAGGGGAAAGGCAGATGGAGGGGAAGGGGAGGTGTGGAAATAGTGAGGGGAAAGGCAGATGGAGGGGAAGGGGAGGGTAGAAATAGTGAGGGGGAAAGGCAGATGGAGGGGGAAGAGGAGGGGTGGAAATAGTGAGGGGAAAGGCAGATGGAGGGGAAGGGGAGGGTAGAAATAGTGAGGGGAAAGGCAGATGGAGGGGAAGGGGAGGTGGAAATAGTGAGGGGAAAGGCAGATGGAGGGGAAGGGGAGGGTAGAAATAGTGAGGGGAAAGGCAGATGGAGGGGAAGGGGAGGGTAGAAATAGTGAGGGGAAAAGGCAGATGGAGGGGAAGGGGAGGGTAGAAATAGTGAGGGGAAAGGCAGATGGAGGGGAAGGGGAGGAGTTAGAAATAGTGAGGGAGGAAGGCAGATGGAGGGGGAAGGGAGGGTTGGAGGCAGATGGAGGGGAAGGGGAGGGTAGAAATAGTGAGGGGAAAAAGCAGTTAGAGTGGAAGGGGAGGGTAGAAATAGTGAGGGGAAAGGCAGATGGAGGGGGAAGTGGAGGGTTGGAAATAGTGAGGGGAAAGGGCAGATGGAGGGGAAGGGGAGGGTAGAAATAGTGAGGGGAAAAAGCAGTAGAGTGGAAGGGGAGGGTAGAAATAGTGAGGGGAAAGGCAGATGGAGGGGGAGGGAGGGTAGAAATATGAGGGGAAAGGCAGATGGAGGGGAAGGGGAGGGTAGAAATAGTGAGGGGGAAGGCAGATGGAGGGGGAAGAGGAGGGTGGAAATAGTGAGGGGAAAGGCAGATGCAGGGGAAGGGGAGAGTAGAAACAGTGAGGGGAAGGGCAGATGGATAGGAAGGGGAGGGATAGAAATAGTGAGGGGAAGGGCAGATGAAGGGGAAGGGGAGGGATAGAAATAGTGAGGGGAAGGCAGATGTAGGGGAAGGGGAGGGGGTAGAAATAATGAGGGGAAGGCAGATGGAGGGGAAGGGGAGGGTAGAAATAGTGAGGGGGAAAGGCAGATGGAGGGGAAGGGGAGGGTAGAAATAGTGAGGGGGAAAGGCAGATGGAGGGGAAGGGGAGGGTAGAAATAGTGAGGGGAAAAGGCAGATGGAGGGGAAGGGGAGGGTAGAAATAGTGAGGGGAAAGGCAGATGGAGGGGAAGGGGAGGGTAGAAATAGTGAGGGGAAAGGCAGATGGAGGGGAAGGGGAGGGGTGGAAATAGTGAGGGGAAAGGCAGATGGAGGGGAAGGGGAGGGGTGGAAATAGTGAGGGGGAAAGGCAGATGGAGGGGAAGGGGAGGGGTGGAAATAGTGAGGGGGGAAAGGCAGATGGAGGGGAAGGGGAGGGGTGGAAATAGTGAGGGGAAGGAGGGGGGGAGAGGGGGAGGGGTGGAAATGAGGGGAAAGGCAGATGGAGGGGAAGGGGAGGGTGGAAATAGTGAGGGGGAAGGCAGATGGAGGGGGAAGGGGAGGGTAGAAATAGTGAGGGGAAAGGCAGATGGAGGGGAAGGGGAGGGTAGAAATAGTGAGGGGAAAGGCAGATGGAGGGGAAGGGGAGGGTAGAAATAGTGAGGGGAAAGGCAGATGGAGGGGAAGGGGAGGGGGTAGAAATAGTGAGGGAGGAAGGCAGATGGAGGGGGAAGGGGAGGGTGGAAATAGGTAGGGGAAGGGCAGATGGAGGGGGAAGGGGAGGGGTGGAAATAGTGAGGGGGAAAAAGCAGTTAGAGTGGAAGGGGAGGGTAGAAATAGTGAGGGGAAAGGCAGATGTAGGGTGGAGGGGAGCTGTGGAAATAGTGAGGGGAAAAGGCAGATGGAGGGGAAGGGGAGGGTAGAAATAGTGAGGGGGAAGGCAGATGGAGGGGGAAGAGGAGGGTGGAAATAGTGAGGGGAAAGGCAGATGGAGGGGAAGGGGAGGGTAGAAATAGTGAGGGGAAGGGCAGATGGAGGGGAAGGGGAGGTGTGGAAATAGTGAGGGGAAAGGCAGATGGAGGGGAAGGGGAGGAGTTAGAAATAGTGAGGGAGGAAGGCAGATGGAGGGGAAGAGGAGGGGTGGAAATAGTGAGGGGAAAGGGCAGATGGAGGGGAAGGGGAGGGTAGAAATAGTGAGGGGAAAGGCAGATGGAGGGGAAGGGGAGGGTAGAAATAGTGAGGGGAAAGGCAGATGGAGGGGAAGGGGAGGAGTTAGAAATAGTGAGGGAGGAAGGCAGATGGAGGGGGAAGTGGAGGGTTGGAAATAGTGAGGGGAAAGGGCAGATGGAGGGGAAGGGGAGGGTAGAAATAGTGAGGGGGAAAAAGCAGTTAGAGTGGAAGGGGAGGGTAGAAATAGTGAGTGGGAAGGCAGATGGAGGGGGAAGGGGAGGGGGTAGAAATAATGAGGGGGAAGACAGATGGAGGGGAAGGGGAGGGATAGAAATAGTGAGGGGGAAGGCAGATGGAGGGGGAAGAGGAGGGTGGAAATAGTGAGGGGAAAGGCAGATGCAGGGGAAGGGGAGAGTAGAAACAGTGAGGGGAAGGGCAGATGGATAGGAAGGGGAGGGATAGAAATAGTGAGGGGAAGGGCAGATGAAGGGGAAGGGGAGGGATAGAAATAGTGAGGGGAAGGGCAGATGGAGGGGAAGGGGAGGGATAGAAATAGTGAGGGGAAGGTCAGATGGAGGGGAAGGGGAGGGATAGTAATAATGAGGGGGAAGGCAGATTGAGGGGAAGAGGAGGGGTGGAAATAGTGAGGGGGAAGGCAGATGTAGGGGAAGGGGAGGGGGTAGAAATAATGAGGGGGAAGGCAGATGGAGGGGAAGGGGAGGGTAGAAATAGTGAGGGGGAAGGGCAGATGGAGGGGAAGGGGAGGGATAGAAATTGTGAGGTGAAGGTCTGATGGAGGGGATGGGGAGGGATAGAAATAATGAGGGGGAAGGCAGATGGAGGGGGAAGAGTAGCGGTGGAAATAGTGAGGGGGAAGGCAGATGGAGGGGGAAGGGGAGGGGGTAGAAATAATGAGGGGGAAGACAGATGGAGGGGAAGGGGAGGGATAGAAATAGTGAGGGGAAAGGCAGATGGAGGGGTAAGAGGAGTGGTGGAAATAGTGAGGGGGTGGCAGATGGAGGGGGTAGGGGAGGTGTGAAAATAATGAGGGGAAGGCAGATGGAGGGGGAAGAGGAGGGGTGGAAACAGTGAGGGGGAAGGGCAGATGGAGGGGATGGGGATGTGTGGAAATAGTGAGGGGAAAGGCAGATGGAGGGGAAGGGGAGGTGTGGAAATAGTGAGGGGAAAGGCAGATGGAGGGGAAGGGGAGGTGTGGAAATAGTGAGGGGAAAGGCAGATGGAGGGGAAGGGGAGGTGTGGAAATAGTGAGGGGAAAGGCAGATGGAGGGGAAGGGGTGGGGTGGAAATAGTGAGGGGGGAAAGGCAGATGGAGGGGAAGGGGAGGTGTGGAAATAGTGAGGGGAAAGGCAGATGGAGGGGAAGGGGAGGTGTGGAAATAGTGAGCGGAAAGGCAGATGGAGGGGAAGGGGAGGTGTGGAAATAGTAAGGGGAAAGGCAGATGGAGGGGAAGGGGAGGGGTGGAAATAGTGAGGGGGGAAAGGCAGATGGAGGGGAAGGGGAGGTGTGGAAATAGTGAGGGGAAAGGCAGATGGAGGGGAAGGGGAGGGTAGAAATAGTGAGGGGAAAGGCAGATGGAGGGGAAGGGGAGGGTAGAAATAGTGAGGGGAAAGGCAGATGGAGGGGAAGGGGAGGTGTGGAAATAGTGAGGGGGGAAAGGCAGATGGAGGGGAAGGGGAGGTGTGGAAATAGTGAGGGGAAAGGCAGATGGAGGGGAAGGGGAGGAGTTAGAAATAGTGAGGGAGGAAGGCAGATGGAGGGGGAAGTGGAGGGTTGGAAATAGTGAGGGGAAAGGGCAGATGGAGGGGAAGGGGAGGGTAGAAATAGTGAGGGGGAAAAAGCAGTTAGAGTGGAAGGGGAGGGTAGAAATAGTGAGGGGAAAGGCAGATGGAGGGGAAGGGGAGGAGTTAGAAATAGTGAGGGAGGAAGGCAGATGGAGGGGGAAGTGGAGGGTTGGAAATAGTGAGGGGAAAGGGCAGATGGAGGGGAAGGGGAGGGTAGAAATAGTGAGGGGGAAAAAGCAGTTAGAGTGGAAGGGGAGGGTAGAAATAGTGAGGGGAAAGGCAGATGTAGGGTGGAGGGGAGCTGTGGAAATTGTGAGGGGAAAGGCAGATGGAGGGGGAGGGGAGGGTAGAAATAGTGAGGGGAAAAGGCAGATGGAGGGGAAGGGGAGGGTAGAAATAGTGAGGGGGAAGGCAGATGGAGGGGGAAGAGGAGGGTGGAAATAGTGAGGGGAAAGGCAGATGCAGGGGAAGGGGAGAGTAGAAATAGTGAGGGGAAGGGCAGATGGAGGGGAAGGGGAGGTGTGGAAATAGTGAGGGGAAAGGCAGATGGAGGGGAAGGGGAGGAGTTAGAAATAGTGAGGGAGGAAGGCAGATGGAGGGGGAAGTGGAGGGTTGGAAATAGTGAGGGGAAAGGGCAGATGGAGGGGAAGGGGAGGGTAGAAATAGTGAGGGGGAAAAAGCAGTTAGAGTGGAAGGGGAGGGTAGAAATAGTGAGGGGAAAGGCAGATGGAGGGGAAGGGGAGGAGTTAGAAATAGTGAGGGAGGAAGGCAGATGGAGGGGGAAGTGGAGGGTTGGAAATAGTGAGGGGAAAGGGCAGATGGAGGGGAAGGGGAGGGTAGAAATAGTGAGGGGGAAAACGCAGTTAGAGTGGAAGGGGAGGGTAGAAATAGTGAGGGGAAAGGCAGATGGAGGGGGAGGGGAGGGTAGAAATATTGAGGGGAAAAGGCAGATGGAGGGGAAGGGGAGGGTAGAAATAGTGAGGGGGAAGGCAGATGGAGGGGGAAGAGGAGGGTGGAAATAGTGAGGGGAAAGGCAGATGCAGGGGAAGGGGAGAGTAGAAATAGTGAGGGGAAGGGCAGATGGAGAGGAAGGGGAGGGATAGAAATAGTGAGGGGAAGGGCAGATGAAGGGGAAGGGGAGGGATAGAAATAGTGAGGGGAAGGGCAGATGGAGGGGAAGGGGAGGGATAGAAATAGTGAGGGGAAGGTCAGATGGAGGGGAAGGGGAGGGATAGTAATAATGAGGGGGAAGGCAGATTGAGGGGAAGAGGAGGGGTGGAAATAGTGAGGGGGAAGGCAGATGTAGGGGAAGGGGAGGGGGTAGAAATAATGAGGGGGAAGGCAGATGGAGGGGAAGGGGAGGGTAGAAATAGTGAGGGGGAAGGGCAGATGGAGGGGAAGGGGAGGGATAGAAATTGTGAGGTGAAGGTCTGATGGAGGGGATGGGGAGGGATAGAAATAATGAGGGGGAAGGCAGGTGGAGGGGGAAGAGTAGCGGTGGAAATAGTGAGGGGGAAGGCAGATGGAAGGGAAGGGGAGGGGGTAGAAATAATGAGGGGGAAGGCATATGGAGGGGAAGGGGAGGGTAGAAATAGTGAGGGGGAAGGCAGATGGAGGGGGAGGGGAGGGTAGAAATATTGAGGGGAAAAGGCAGATGGAGGGGAAGGGGAGGGTAGAAATAGTGAGGGGGAAGGCAGATGGAGGGGGAAGAGGAGGGTGGAAATAGTGAGGGGAAAGGCAGATGCAGGGGAAGGGGAGAGTAGAAATAGTGAAGGGAAGGGCAGATGGAGAGGAAGGGGAGGGATAGAAATAGTGAGGGGAAGGGCAGATGAAGGGGAAGGGGAGGGATAGAAATAGTGAGGGGAAGGGCAGATGGAGGGGAAGGGGAGGGATAGAAATAGTGAGGGGAAGGTCAGATGGAGGGGAAGGGGAGGGATAGTAATAATGAGGGGGAAGGCAGATTGAGGGGAAGAGGAGGGGTGGAAATAGTGAGGGGGAAGGCAGATGGAGGGGAAGGGGAGGGGGTAGAAATAATGAGGGGGAAGGCAGATGGAGGGGAAGGGGAGGGTAGAAATAGTGAGGGGGAAGGGCAGATGGAGGGGAAGGGGAGGGATAGAAATTGTGAGGTGAAGGTCTGATGGAGGGGATGGGGAGGGATAGAAATAATGAGGGGGAAGGCAGATGGAGGGGGAAGAGTAGCGGTGGAAATAGTGAGGGGGAAGGCAGATGGAAGAGAAGGGGAGGGGGTAGAAATAATGAGGGGGAAGGCATATGGAGGGGAAGGGGAGGGTAGAAATAGTGAGGGGGAAGGGCAGATGGAGGGGTAAGAGGAAGGGTGGAAATAGTGAGGGGGTGGCAGATGGAGGGGGTAGTGGAGGTGTGAAAATAATGAGGGGAAGGCAGATGGAGGGGGAAGAGGAGGGGTGGAAACAGTGAGGGGGAAGGGCAGATGGAGGGAGGGGATGGGGAGGTGTGGAAATAGTGAGGGGAAAGGCAGATGGAGGGGAAGGGGAGGTGTGGAAATAGTGAGGGGAAAGGCAGATGGAGGGGAAGGGGAGGTGTGGAAATAGTGAGGGGAAAGGCAGATGGAGGGGAAGGGGTGGGGTGGAAATAGTGAGGGGGGAAAGGCAGATGGAGGGGAAGGGGAGGTGTGGAAATAGTGAGGGGAAAGGCAGATGGAGGGGAAGGGGAGGTGTGGAAATAGTGAGGGGAAAGGCAGATGGAGGGGAAGGGGAGGTGTGGAAATAGTGAGGGGAAAGGCAGATGGAGGGGAAGGGGAGGGGTGGAAATAGTGAGGGGGGAAAGGCAGATGGAGGGGAAGGGGAGGTGTGGAAATAGTGAGGGGAAAGGCAGATGGAGGGGAAGGGGAGGGATAGAAATAATGAGGGGGAAGGCAGATGGAGGGGGAAGAGGAGGGGTGGAAATAGTGAGGGGAAAGGCAGATGGAGGGGAAGGGGAGGGGTGGAAATAGTGAGGGGGGAAAGGCAGATGGAGGGGAAGGGGAGGTGTGGAAATAGTGAGGGGAAAGGCAGATGGAGGGGAAGGGGAGGTGTGGAAATAGTGAGGGGAAAGGCAGATGGAGGGGAAGGGGAGGTGTTAGAAATAGTGAGGGAGGAAGGCAGATGGAGGGGGAAGTGGAGGGTTGGAAATAGTGAGGGGAAAGGGCAGATGGAGGGGAAGGGGAGGGTAGAAATAGTGAGGGGGAAAAAGCAGTTAGAGTGGAAGGGGAGGGTAGAAATAGTGAGGGGAAAGGCAGATGGAGGGGAAGGGGAGGAGTTAGAAATAGTGAGGGAGGAAGGCAGATGGAGGGGGAAGTGGAGGGTTGGAAATAGTGAGGGGAAAGGGCAGATGGAGGGGAAGGGGAGGGTAGAAATAGTGAGGGGGAAAAAGCAGTTAGAGTGGAAGGGGAGGGTAGAAATAGTGAGGGGAAAGGCAGATGTAGGGTGGAGGGGAGCTGTGGAAATAGTGAGGGGAAAGGCAGATGGAGGGGGAGGGGAGGGTAGAAATATTGAGGGGAAAAGGCAGATGGAGGGGAAGGGGAGGGTAGAAATAGTGAGG